>NW_006283770.1:6992963-7020253 GCF_000327345.1 Myotis davidii
TTTGTTATTTGCAATAACTGTATTTTTAGCATCTACTGTAGTGCCCAATACACAGAATATTTGTTTGTCACCTACAAAGTGAACACATATTTATTAAGTACCTTCTATATACCAGGCACTGTTCTAGATGCTAACATATGGCACAGACGAAAAACGACAAAAATCCTTGGCCTCATGGAGCCATTCTACAGGGAGAACCAGGCCATAAGTAAGGAAAGTGAGTGAAATATATGGCATGGTAGATAGTGATACATTTCAAAGAGGAAAAAATAAAGCTGAGAAGGGAGAAAGGAAGTGTCAGGAGGGTCTGAAATTTTAGAAAGGTGGCCAGGGAAGCCTCACTGACATGGGGACTTTTGTTAAGAGGCCTGACATAAGCAAGGGAACAAGCCAGGCAGATGTGGGTGGATGAGGAGGGGGCGGGAGCCGGGTAGGGGGAAAGAACATAACAGGCAGAGGGAACAGAAAGTGCAGTGGCCCTGAGTCACTGGACTCATGGTACCATTTCAGGCCTCACTGGTCATGATGGCACATTTAGAAAAAAGAACTGAGAGAATGTATGAGAAAAGACCAAACTCTTAATCTAAGAAGAAGGCCCTCTCCCCTACTTTAGTGATGCATGTAGGAGGAACTTGTTCTGTTCTAGTTCTGTCGAAGCCACTCTGCATTACCCAGAGGATAGCACTCACTAAACCCTCAATATCCCCACTGCTGATACTCTTACAAAAGTACTCTAAAAAGGATACTCATGACAAACTGCACAATCATTAGTTGACTTAACAGAAATAGAGTCCTGGAGAGTATTATGCTAAGTGAAATAAGCCATTCAGAGAAAGGCAAGTATCACGTGATCTCACTCATATGTAGAATCTAATGAACAAAATAAACTGATGAACAAAATAGATCCAGAGACACAGAAGCATGGAACAGGCTGAGGAATCTCAGAAGAAAAGTGAGTGGGGGTGGAGATTAACTTACAGACATAACCCATAGACACAAATAGTAGTGTGGTGAAGGTCTTGAGGGTTGGAGAGGGGAGAAGATGGAGAGGGTCAATGGGGAAAAAAGGGGGACATCTATAATACTTTCAAAAACAAAGATAAGTTAAAAAATAGAGTCCAATATTTCCTTGGACATAATGAGCTACATGCTGGGATCGCTAGCAATCCAAAAACCCTGACTCAAGGCCACACAAAGGGGAACTTGCATGGATGCCTTGCAAAGAGGGAGGACTCCTCCATCGGGCCTCCTTTCAAACAGAACTGATCACAGCTTCCTAATTACAATTGGAAAGATCCTTGACTTTACTGTTGTTTGAATGTGCTTTTTAAAGTTGTTAAGCACTCTGATAAAGCATGCCGAGTCACAGTTGGATTTCAAATTTCATATTTCAACAGCACCAACCCAGCATGTCCCAAGAAGCATTCTTGTCGCATTTTACTTTAAATATTTTTCCAGCAAGGTAGGGGGCAGATTTTTGTTTTTATGAGAAAATTTCACAATAAGCTCTACAGCCAAAACAACATTTAGGTCACAACAAACCGTATATTCGCTTTATGTTTTCCTGCTGCTGTGTCTTGGGTGATAGATGGGCTGCCTCCGCTCTTGCCCTAGCAGAGAAATCATCATCTCTTTACAAATGCACAGCCTACTGCCATGGAAATGAACATGAGGTAATAAATATGTCATTATGAGGGCCATCATATCTAGTAGGTGGGTAATGACAGCACTTTGCATTTAAAATCTTTCTGGTGATTTATAAAACATTAACTTAGTAATCCCCCTCAGGCCCCAGGGAGGAGAAGGGTGGTTTTATACCAGTTTTGCAGATGGGGAGACTGAGAGAGCAATTATGAGATTTCCCCGAGAGCACTGAAGGAATAAGAATTAAATGCCATTCGTGCAGAGCTTGCAACCCCAGATTTAGTTGCTTACCAATGCCATCAGGTTCTCCCCACCCTCGGAGAGCAAAACACCTTCACAAAACAAAGTGTTGAAAATGTGACAGAGCAATAAGTGTAGACTATATTTCAAAGGTCCTTGCAGGAGAAAACCTAATGTTTCTATAGAAAAAGATGGAGTTAGTGCATTCCTGAACATGGGTCTCTAGAAGTTTACCTGGCTACCTGGCTTTCACACTAGACCCTCTCCTTGCCTCTTCCCTCTGATCCTTCCCTCCAACCTTAGAATAAAAGGACCCCATCCTCTTCTACAAGGCCAATTCCTCCATCCGTACCCTGTCTACCCACAATGACACCTTTCTCTTATGTGTCTTTAATCTACTTCTCCCATGGAGCTTTCAAATATTCTTCATCTTAAAATTCAGTTTGAGGTGGTCAAATTTATCTTTCACTTGACCTTGCTATTCCTTTCAGGTTTCTCAACAATTCTTTGTAAGCACTTGAGTGTCAAAATCCTCCAAACTCTGACAGCTGTGCAAGTTTCTATCAAAATATCTCTTTTAAAATCCTTTATTGGAGACAGCAATGATTCTGTTCTTGGAATATGGCCATTGACTCTCCTATTGTCACATATAACATCTCCACCCTCCTGAGCCTCCCTCTGATCCTCTAGCAATCCTACTGACCACCCTCTTTTTCCTCCTTTTGTTTCCATTTTATAATGGCTTTATTTTATTGCCACTTTTTAAAAAATATATTTTTGTTGGTTTCAGAGAGGAAGGGAGAGGGAGAGATAGAAACATCAAGGATAAGTATCATTGATTGCTGCCTCCTGCACCCCCTATTGGGGATCAAGCCTGTAACTTGGGCATGTGCCCTGACCAGGGTTCAAACCATGCATGACCTCCTGGTTCATGGGTAGACATTCAACCATTGAGCCACGCTGGTCAGGCTTTATTGCCACTTTTAAGGATGCTTCTTCCTCTTCCCCCACCCAAGGCCTCTACCTGGAGTTCTCCCCAGGAACACTGGCCGGATGCATCTTTCTCTCTACTTTGTATCAGGATGACTCAATCCCTATCTTGAATGTAATTCAGTTCTGTATTTCTATGCACTTATGAGTGAATTCACCTTATAAGGAGGGAGCAGATTTCATTGCTTTCTTTACTCCAGGCTTATTCCTCTCTCCTCTGTAAGAGTAGGGCACACCAATCAGACTGAATCATGTTCCAGGGTATCAGCTGGCCCATGTTAATTTGTAGATAGAACTATGTACCTAAAGATAGGCCCAGCTAACTTGCCTCCTCTCTTCACTTTCAAGGGCTCTCATGGCCAATGAAGTTAACATACCCTGAGAAGTCTCTCATCACAGGACCAATAATAAAATCCCATTTGGCAGCTCCAAAGCTACAAATTCAAAGAAGCTTTCTTTGGCCATCACAGCCTGAAGCACTGCCTCTCCTCTGGCCCTCTTGATCACTCACAGCACTTAGAATCATAGATTTTCAAAGACCTTAAGACAGAGTCTGCCATTCTCACTGCACCAAAGTAGAAAGGGGACACTTATGCAGAGCATTTTGTCCAAAGTCATAAAACCAGCAACAGTCAAATCTGAGACTTGAATGTAGGTCTTCTGATATTTCGCTTCTACTCTGTTCATGATCCTCCATCACCTCTTTTCACCTCCTCTCCCCAACCCACCAAGCCACTCCCAGAGGAAAGGCACCCTGGGCACCCACTATCACTACACCACAAGCCTTGCCTTGCTGCTTCGGCTTTTTTGGCACCTGTTTAAACAAAAAGCAGAGTGACTATCAGAGGGGTGACATTTGCCAACAAGTATTCAAAAGTATTTACAAAACAAGGCATGAAAGAACTTCAAAGGGGAGACCAGCTGTCCACCCTGTCTCTCTAGCGCTCCTTCCCAGAAATCCCCTGATGGCAAAGGAAGGCTCTTCCATCACTTGTATGCTAACTCCAGGTCACAAGTCAATAGTGGTTAATAAAACATCATATGGCCCAAGTCAATATGCAGAAGTTACATGAAATATTCAGTGCAGCAAACACTAGCAAAGGAGTATGTTGGTATGATGGTCACACATTGTTTGAAACCATCTGTGAAAAAGTTTTAAATATAAAACTAAAAGGCACCTTTAAAATAAAGTTTTACAAATCAAACAAAATGGCAATTGCAATGTTCCACATGATTATAGACATAAATTTAAGCAAAAAAAAAAGAATAAGAAAGAAAAAATTGGTGCCTATCATGGCAGGTACTGCAGATAAAGACATGAAAGGCGATGATTCTCAGCTTCAAAGAGGTAAGAGTTTAATGGGCCCTCTGAAGGTATATTTATAATCTAATATTCTCCTGTTGCAGATGATCAAACTGAAGCCCAAAGAAATAAAATGACTTACCCACGGGCATGTAGTCTGTTAGGCTGGATTAAAATAAGTCTCTAGTAACCCATATCAAATGCTTTCTCTCTACTAAATTCCCTTTGGCAAACTAATAATGAGCATTTATTGTGAATGTTGACCCAAATTATGTGCTTAATATATGGATAGTACCATTGTTTCTAAACATAAATCATCCAAACAATTATTTATCCACAGAAGCCAGCTTTGGACTTTATTTTGTATTAGAGATGACTTTCAGAAGTGAATAAATAGGTCCTGTAGTTGGGTGAGTGTGCACATCCTAGCTGCAGGAGGAAAATTCCAACCTGACATCCCTCCTCCCCTGCCAGCATGCACTGGTTCCATGATGCTCAGGGTGGTACTATAGACCATGTCTGCTCGGGTTGCAAGATAATCACCTGATATCACCAGGGGTTCTCAAATAACCATTTCTCTGAGCCAACCTGCACAGCCTACCCAAGTCCACCAGTCTATCTATAATATCCTGCTGAGCAAGCCACTCAGGGACTATGACAATGTAACAGCCTTAGTTCTGTGCATCTCATACACCCAGTCCTCACCTTTCTTCTAGCTAAAAGAACAAAGCCAACTGATTACAAAGCCCAGAAGACATGCTGCCCACAAAATACAAAATACTGACCTTCTTGCCAAAAGCCTGTGGGTGTTTGGAGACCAATGGCATAATGTCTTTGTCCTCTGCATTCAAAAGCCAGGGCTGGAGCATTCTTTTCTTTTCTGAATTATTTATCAACAGCAGGGAAAATGGAAAACCACAGATGTAAAAATAAAGGAAAAAGCAAGGCTCTTTCAGGTCCCTGGTTGCTTAGGGATATTTTTTAGCCCTGACTCTCCAGTTGTCACCTTTCCCTGTAAAATTAAATGTGGAGGCCTTGTTAACCATAATGGGACTTGGGTGCTGAATTTCCTACATGCTATGCTCCAAATACCCCTTCCTGAACTCTGTTCTGCTTTGAAAAGGGGTATTTTCCCAGTAATGGCTGAGGCCATTAAAGCTTTCCTTTCCATTTAAAGGGAAATATAATCACACACTATTTATCCCATAGCTTAACTTCTATCATTTCTATCTCGTAGCAAGACAGCCATGACCCAGACTGTGTGAAAGAAGTCTCTGATGCATATGATGGCCATGAGACCCTTACCTTTTATTCCACCTGAATATACTAGAGACACATGTAAGGTAGAGAAGGAAAGGTCAGAGTTCATTCATTTAGTAAGCTCATTATCTATTTCTGAGTCATTCAGTAGATGGCTAGTCTGGCCATTTCTTGTTCCTACAGCCTGGAACACTTATTTTCGAACTAGCAGGACTTGCTCCTCCGCTCCTCTCCTGTCTTCACTTATATACCCTTTATCAGTGAGATCTTTCCAGACTCCCAGATAAAATTTCACCCATTTCCCTTCCCTCACTCTATTGCTTTCCATAGTTCCTACCTTCTGGCACACTTTCTACTGTTGACTCCCCTCAGCTAAAACATAAGCTCCAATGATAGCAAAGTTTTGTCTGTTTTATTCACTGGTGTATTGCTGACATCTAGAATAATACCTAATACAGTGGGGCCTTGACTTACGAGTTTAATTCATTCCGTGACGGAGCTCGTAACTCAAATTACTCGTATGTCAAATCAGTTTTCACCATTACAATGACACGTGATGCTGGGCTGATATTGTGGCATTCACTGTGACGTTCGCTACGTCAACTAGCGGTGGGGTATCTGAAGCTGGCTCGTAACCCGAATTTTAGCTCGCAACTCAAAGCAAAAGATCAGCCGAGAGACAGCTCGTATCTCGAAAACCTCGTTAGTCGGGACACTCGTAAGTCAAGGCCCCACTGTACCTGATGCTTATATTTCTCAATCTGTTATTTGTTTAATGAGTGAATCAATAAAATAATGAAGGGATAAATCACTACTAGAGCTATCATATAAGTTGATGCCCAAATGTGGTAGGAAGCAAGAAAAAGTGTGTAAATTATATCTATATTTGGCCTACTAACAGGAAGAGATCTTTTCCTGATGATTATTTTTTCCCCAATTTTTTATTATGGTAGTAAATAACATAAATTTAACCATTTTAACCATTTCAAGTTCAGTGGTATTACCTACATTCATATTGTTGCAAAATCATCACCAGAACTCTTTTCAGATTGTTAAACTGGAACAATTAATTAAACAGTAATTCCCCTCCCCACACCTCTGGCAAACACCATTCCACTTTTTGTTTCTATGAATTTAACTACCCTAGGTATCACATGTAAATAGAATCACACAGTATTTGTGTTTTTGTGATTGCCTTATATCACTTAGTGTAATGTTCTCTGTGGTTCATCCATGTTGTGGCATGTGTCAGAATTCCCTTCCTTTTTAAGGCTGAATAATATTCCATTGCATGTATATACCACATTGATCTGTCAAGGGACACTTTGGTTGCTTCCATATTTTAGCTATTGTAAAATAATGCCATTATCGCCGAAACCGGTTTGGCTCAGTGGATAGAGCGTCGGCCTGCGGACTGAAGGGTCCCGGGTTCGATTCCGGTCAAGGGCATGTGCCTGGGTTGCGTGCACTTCCTCAGTGGGGGATGTGCAGGAGGCAGCTGATTGATGTTTCTCTCTCATCGATGTTTCTGGCTCTCTATCTCTCTCTCCTTTCCTCTCTGTAAAAAATCAATAAAATATATTTAAAAAAAGTAAATAAATAATGCCATTATCAACATGGATATTCAAACACCTCTTCAAGGCTCTGCTTTAAATTATTATAGATATACATCCAGAAGTAACACTGCTAGATCATGTGACTTTTAATCTATCTTTAACTTTTTGAGGAAATGCCAAACTGGTTTTGCAAACAGCTACACCATTTTATAGTCCCACTGACAGTGGACAAAGGTTCCAATTTCTCCCCAGCCTTGCCAACACCTCTCATTTTCTGTTTTATGGCATTTTTTACCCTGCATCTCCTATTTAACTCAACACTGTGGGTTTTGGTCATCAGGAAAAATGCACACACATAAATAAAGCTAATGTAAAAGGTAAAGGAAATAAGATTCCAGGGGGAAAGACAGATTAACACACCCAAGAGTAGAGTCAAGAGGAAATAAGAGATGAAAGAAGAGGTGGAATATATCCTATTCAAACAGTAGTGGAGTAAATTCAAAACTTCAGTAGCTTTGAGAGGCAAGCGTAATATGTTTGTGGTATTTTATGACTTGTTGGTTCTCTAAATCCTGAAAATAGATAGAGAACTAGGGGCACTGCTCTCTTGACTCCTTCCTGGGCTTAGTTCCAAAGTTGTGAACTACTCCAACTTGTTTTTAAAAAGCGGGGGAGTCTTTGTTTAAGGCCAAGCAAAGCATCACAGGGTGTGTCTTCATTCGCTTGCCTCCCCCTCATTGTAAGCCACTCAGCATGGGCAGCTGTGACTTAGTCTTTAGTACCACACACTCTGGCTGAAACAAAAATTGTCCCCTCACACTGAAAAGCAGGGATGATGTCTGCCTCCTCCAATCAATGCCATATTTTTAATATAACCACCTGCTTGGGTTTAAAAATATAAGTAGTCTCACCCTAGCTGGTTTGGCTCAGTGAATAGAGCATCAGCTTGCGAAATGAAGGGTCCTGGGTTCGATTGCAGTCAAAGGCACATGTCCAAGTTGTAGGCTCGATCCCCAGTAGGGTGAGTGCAGGAGGCAGCCGATAAATGATTATCTCTCATCATTGATGTTTCTCTCTCTCTCCCTCTCTCTTCCTCTCTGAAATCAATAAAAATATATTTTTTAAAAAACTAGCCTCTTTAATGAGAAAATAGCCTAAGGTTTTGGAGAATCCACAAAATCTCATTTGCAGAACACTCTGCTTCCATCAGGCTATGTCATGGCTGCAGAGGATCCCAAATGACAAGACACTGGCACAGAGAGAGCGGTCTCTGGTCCTTGGCCCAAGAAACACACAGGAATTGTCCCAATTACCTTTAGGCTTGGAGGCTTCACAGCAGTCATGTCCCAATAGGAAGTTAGGGATCTCCCCATGAGGCTTCACCTGCATAGGCATCCCTCCGGCTTTCTCTCTCCAGAGACCTACACATTCTACAGGGTAGACTCGGAGGCAGGACCCTTCCTCCTGGACACATCCCAGTCTCTGCTTGCAGTCCCTCCTGACCTGTGTATCCACCATCAGTAAGTACCAGGGCATCCTTTGCTCTTTGTTTGTTTCAAATATATTTTTATTGATTTCAGAGAGGAAGGGAGAGGGAGAGAGGGTAGAAACATCAATGATGAGAGAGAATCATTGATTGGCTGCATCCTGCACACCTCACATTGGGGATTGAGTTCAAAACCCAATGTGGGGCTTGTGCCCTGACCGGGAAACAAACCGTGATTTCCTGGTTCATAGGTTGACAATCACTGAGCCATGCCAGCTGGGCACCAGGGCATTCTTTTCTGGCCTAAATATAGAGGGTCATTCTTCTTCCCTCTGACTGTACTCTGATTTTCTCTCCATTCTCCAACCATCTCTGATCCATAAAAGCAGTGGCTCTAAACCTAGAGAGCACATGAGAATCATCTGGAAATTTCAACAAAAGCACTGAAGCCAGGTTACAACCCTAGACAGAGAGAAAATCCAAATCTCAAGGGACAGGTCTCAGGTGTCCACTTTTGTTGTTGCTGCTTGTTTATTTGTGTCGCAATGAATGTAACCTAAGTTGAAGGTTGAAAACCTCTGGCCTAAAGATTTAGGATTTTGGAATAATGCTTTTGGAACTGGCACCTTCCTCCTCTGAAGGGGAAGGAGAGTAACAGAGTCAACTACCTAAAATGAGGAACAAGCCCCGGACAGGTGGCTGAGTTGTTTGGAGTGTTATTTCATATACCAAAAGGGCATATATGTAGGTTTCAAGTTTGATCCCTGGTTGGGATTGTATGGGAGCCAACCGATCTCTCTTTCTTCTTCTCTCTTTCTTCTCTCTCTCTCTCTCTGCCCCCTATTCTCTCTTTCTCTCTCCCCCCCTTTCCTCTCTCTCTCAAATCAATAAAGATATCCTCAGGTGATGATAAAAAATAAAATCAGGAACAAAGTAAACGGATGTACCAGCCAAAGAAATCAAAACCAAAGGCAAATGTCTCATAACGATCATCGGATCTTCTGGTTGGGTTTTGAAATATCCAAAGGTACATGTCTTATTTTGACTTTTCTTACCAACATATCAATGCATGTTTTCCGGTATCCTTAATAAAAAGGAGTTTTGCATTCTAAAGCATTTGATATAGTATTTTCCACTAAAATAAAAGTAGTCTACATGCTAGTGTTTGAAAGATAAGGGTATTCAGTGGTTCATTTACTACTGTGTTCCATCAAAATAGCGACTGCGCTATTTTAGCTCCATCTTAAATGGCTCTGTTCAATGAGAAAGCACCAGGTATCTCATATTTGAACGAGTTCTGTATTTCATCAACCTTTGGAGGAAAGCCTTTTCCAGAGAACTTATCTAAAAATTTTAACAGCTCATTTTTACTCCTAAGTCTTTATACTGTTGCCTAACCTCTTTTCATTACAGGTATTTAATTTAAACCATTAAATTAATAGACGATTATATCTAACTCTTTAAGTTTGCTCAGAGCATTTCAAACATATACTTACTTCCAGCTTTCACCCATGCCAATATCAAGAAAATAAAAATCCTTTTAGCAAGGTAATAAAAATCACATGGGGTATTTGTTATCTCACTTGTTCGCTTTATTTCTTACCTTCATGGGCAGTTTTTGGCATAAAAATGAATGCTTACCCATTACTGTCAAGTACCTGTCTCACTGCTGTGTGCTTTTGTCGTAAATCACAAGTATCCTCCTTGAAAGCTGCCCAAGTGCCTAATGATAACATCTTATCAAACAGCCTAAACATGAGAGTTTACATGGAGATAAATGCAAGTCGGGGACCAATAAATCAAGTAGGTTGACCATTCCTGAAATCAAAAGGCATAGAGGAGAGATTAGACCCCCCCACACACACTCAATTTCGGGCACTCCTCTGTTTCCAAATTCATAACAGAGCAAGAGCAACTCAGAGATCTCTTATGGGAGAGAACATGATTTAGACTCACATGCAAATCTCAAGGCCAAAACCTCGCTCAGAGTTTGGGAACAAGTGTTTTAGATTCACCCTTTCAAAAGCTGAGGGAAACTTTCCTACCAAGAAGCACAGAGCCTCATATAAAATAAATGGTTATGACAGGGAATCCCCAGCCCCCTGGGAGGAATAATTACATTAGAACATACTTTTTTTTAAATATATTTTATTGAGTTTTTACAGAGAGGAAAGGAGAGAGATAGAGAATCAGAAACATCGATGAGAGAGAAACATCGACCAGCTGCCTCCTGCACACTCCCCACTGGGGATATGCCTGCAACCAAGGCACATGCCCCTGACCGGAATCGAACCTGGGACCTTTCAGTCCGCAGGCCGACGCTCTATCCACTGAGCCAAACCGGATTCGGCTAGAACATACTTTTTAAGAGTCAGATAATTATCCTCAATGTTGATCTCTCAGAACTTTATTATCTCACGAAATATGATTGTTTTCCCTTTTTAAAAAAAACTTTAAAAAAATATTTTTATTGATTTCAGAGAGAACAGGAGAGGGAGGGGGAAAGAGAAACATCAATGATGAGAGAGAATCATTGATCAGCTGACTCCTGCATGCCCCACACTGGGGATCAGGCCCACAACCGGCATGTGCCCTGATGGGAATCAAACCCTGACCTCCTGGCCCACAGGTCAACACTCAACCACTAGGCAACACTGGCTGGGCTGTTTTCACTTTCTAACTAGGAAAAAGCTCAAATTGCTTTTCTGTTCGACATATTGCTTTCCTCTCCAGCATCTTGCCTGGCACTCACTGTCTCAGGTGGGGTTTTTCTAAAAGGGCTACAGAATTGGGAAGGGCTATTTTGGAATTCTTTCTGTCAAGGACTACAGGGGTTAGACTTTGAAAGAGATTGATTTGGTAAGTATTAGAACAGTTTTGATGGTGAATGAGCATTTGAGTTTTCTCATTTGAAGAAGTTGTGTCATGAACCTTGAACTCCCTGATTACCGAGATCATTTCCCACTAATCTCAGTGGTCATATTTCCTAACTCTCATAACTGTACATTGGATATAAGAATAAAATGATGAATGAGTACATGAGTGAATGAATTCATAAATTAATTATTCACTAAATAAATGCATCACCAAAGCTTATGTACCTTCTTTAATTCTAGGCTCAATAATTTTGGGACAAATAGAATTTTCAACCTGACTATTGACTTCAAAAAAGTTAGTGTCAGGCCAAATGACATACCAAAAAAAGGGGAAAGAATGATCTTGACATACTTGGAAAACCAACTAATCGGTGGGAGCAGATACTAATTGATCTGGGACAGAGAAGAGAATGAGCTTTGGAAATAAGAAATGTCAATAATAATAAATGCTGTGTCAGGAACTCGGGGTGAACAAAGGGTGCCTTCAGGCTTGTCAATTACTCCCAGTAAATTGTCTTCTGAAAATGAAACACTGAAAAGACACAGCAGCAGACATCTATTATACACCTCATTTATTACACAGGCAAATAACCACTTAGCGGAAGAAGTCTTCTTTGCAGATAAAGAAATGACAGAGATTAGAGGCAGGGGCCTACTCTATTGTAGAAAATAAAGAGCACAATTGGCCAAACAGGCTTATTTTCCGGACCCTAGGGTAAATGTCAGAGTTCTAGCTTACCATGAAAGTGTCTAAGAGAGATCATTGAATCCGGTCTAGAAAAGAAATAGCTGCGGGGAGAATGCTTGTCTTCTAGGTCTCCTCATTCCCATCTATAGTCCCAACTGTAAAATCCTAACATCCTCCAGGCACCACATGCTCATGTACCTTGGGAAACTCCATCAGCTCCTCTTGGCTTGTAAAACACAGTCCAAACACTCCATTCTGGCAATCAAGCAACTTTTTCTTTGTTTACCATTTTAATGAATTTATTGGGGTGACATTGGCTAATAAAATGATATAGATTTCAAGTATACCATTCTACCATATATCATCTGTATTGTGTGCTCACCACCCCAACTAAGCACATTTTCTTAATGCATTTGGCTTATACTTCCATCATAGTACTTAGTCTAACGTGCTTAATATCATAATTATTTTTTGAGATGAATTTTCCCACCAAAGTGTGAATTTCTGTTGAAAAAAAAGAGATTATTTTAATCAACAGCTCCTCATGTCAAAGGAAACAAAATTTGTTGAGAAAATATTCGGTGTCAGTCACTTTGTACTCCTTAGCTCCATTTGCCAAATGTTTCTAGTTCTCTACCCTTCTAGGCACAAGGTAGCACTACATTTTCTCATCCCCTTGTAGTTGGTTGGGGACTGGGGACTCCAGTCAATGAGTTATGGGTAGAAGGATATATATCATTCCCTGGTAAGAACATTGAATGGCTGACACATGACCCTCCAGGCTCTTTTTCCCTGTCTTGATGGCCAGCAATGTTCACAATACTGCTAACTTCAGCATTTAGTAGCCCAAAGTAATAATGATGAGCGTCAGCATCCTTCCTATTGACCAATGACAGGCATAATGCATGACCTGGAAATAAAATCTTCTTCTTTTAAGTCCCTCATATTTGGGGTTGTTTATTTTTGCAAAATATCTTATCCTGACTGGTAAGTGCCATGGGAAATATTTTCTCATATATAATTTTATTTTTACAATAACCTATAGACATATAGCACATATAAACAGTATTTTATTTTAAAAAATTACAGAAAGGAATACTGAGCCCCAGGTCAAGTGATTTTATTCATTCCTTCATTTAATAAATATTATTGAGCACTGCTCTGTGCCAGCTTATGTTCTGAGTAACCAAGACAGAGTAATGAATAAAAGAAAAAAGGGCCCTGCTCCCAGAGCTTACATCCTCAAAGGAAGCCACAATTTTTTTAAAAGATCATATATAAATAATAAAATTTCAGGTAGTAATAAGTACCGTCCAGAGAATTAAAATCGGGTGATAAGACAGAAAAATGGATGCCTAATTATATTAATCAAAGAAAGCCTCTCTGAGCTGATCACTCTTAGGCTAATATCTGAATGACAAGAAAAGCAGATATCAAGAGGAAAAATCTTTTAAGAAGGAGAAAAAGCTCATGCAAAGGTCCTGGGGCAGAACAAGTTTGTTGAATGGGGAAAAAACTTAAAAGTCAGAGTAGCCACTCCATAATGGACAGGGATGGAAATGGTACAAGATAAAGTCAGAGAGGTAGAAAGAAAAACCACATAGGTTTTTATATCAAAATAAGCAGAATGAATTTAATTTCTGTGCAATGTGATACTATTAGTATATGAGAGTTTTAAGTGGATTTGTATAACTTCTGCTTTAAAATTTTGCTCTAGCTGCAATGTGAAGAAAGGTACAGTGGAGGAAAACTGGGGCAGAAAGTGCAGAATGGTTCCCACTGCACCTGCTCAGCCGGTTGGTGTTACAGGATATGGACAGAAGTGGGCTGACTTAGGATAGGGGATGAAGAGTAGAGTCAACAAGACTGGTACATGGTCTGACAGTGGAGGAGCAAGAGAACAAAAGGAATCAAGTATACTGCCTAGCTGTTTGGCTCAAAAACTGGGTAGATGGTGCTTTTATTCGCTGAGATGGAGAAAAGTGGAAGAGGAGATTTGCAGATATGGGAGAAAAAAGATCAAGAGTTTTGTCTGATACATGTTTAACATAAAATGCCTATGCAATAGCTATGTAGATGTCAAGTTGAATCTATGATTCAGCAGCTCAGCAGAAAGATTAAAACTGGATAGAAATTTAAGTGTTATTGACAAAAGTGCTATTAAGTCTTAGGATAGAATTAAGGCATCAAAAAGAATATAAGAAGACAAACAATCCAATTACAAAATGAGCAAAGGACCTAAATAGACACTTCTCCAAAGTGGACATACAGAAGGCCAAGAGACATAGAAAAAATACTCAGTCACTGATCATCTGAGAGATGCAAATTAAAATGACAATGAGGTATCATCTCACACCTGTCAGAATGGCTGTCATCAACAAATCAACAAATAACAAGTGTTGGCAAGGATGTGGAGAAAAGGAACCCTAGTACTCTCCTGGTGGGAACGCAGACTGGTGCAGCCACTATGGAAAACAGTATGGAGTTCCTCAAAAAATTAAATATGGAACTTTCATTTGACCCAGTGATCCCACATCTAGGAATATATCCTAAGAAATCAGAAATACCAATCAGAAAGAATATATGCACCTCTATGTTCACAGCCGCACAATTTACAATAGCTAAGATTTGGAAACAGCCTAAGTGCCCATCAGCAGATGAGTGGATAAAAAAGCTGTGGTACACCTCAGCCAGAGTGGTCCAGTGGTTGAGTGTTCACCTATGAACAAGGAGATCTCGGTTAGATTCCCTATCGGGGCATATGCCCGGGTTGAGGGCTGGATCCCAGGTGTGGGGCATGCAGGAGGCAGTGGATAAAAAAGCTGTGGTACACCCCAGCCAGAGTGGCTCAGTGGTTGAGTGTCCACCTATGTACAAGGAGATCTAGGTTAGATTCCCTATCAGGGCATATGCCCGGGTTGTGGGCTGGATCCCCAATGTGGGGCATGCAGGAGGCAGCTGGTAAATGATTCTCTCTCATCATTGACGTTTCTGTCTCTCCCTCTCTCTTCCTCTCTGAAATCAATAAACATATTTAAAAATAGCCAATCAGTGATTCTCTCTCATCCGTGATGTTTCTGTCTCTCTCCCCCCCTCTCCCTTCCTCTCTGGAATCAGTAAAAATATATATTTTTAAAAGCTGTAGTACATTTACACAATGAACTACTGCACAGCTATAAAACGGAAGGAACTCTTACCATTTGCAACAGCATGGATGCTAAGCAAAATAAGCCAGTCAGAGAAAGATAAGTATCACATGATCTCATTCCCATGCAGAATGTAATGAATGAAATAAACTGGTGAACAAAATATATCCAGAGACATGGAAGCATGGCACAGACTGATGAATTTCAGGGGGAAAGGTGGGTGGGTAGATATTAACTGGGGAACGTATACGCATATATACACAGCCCATGGACACAGACAACAGTATGGTGAGTATGCCTGGGAGGGGCAGGTGTGGGGTGGAGAGTCAATGGGAAAAAGAGAAAAACAAAGGGGACATCTGTAATGCTGTCAACAATAAAGATAAATTGAAAAAAAAATAATATATAGGTGACAGAGAATGGGTCCATGACAGAGCTTTATGGCATTCTAACCTTTAAAATGTCAACAGAGGTGGGGAATTGCTAAGGATACTGGGCAGGAGTGACCAGTGAGATATGTGGAAACTCAGGAGAAATTATGTCTCAAAAGTCAAGAAATTGATGTGTTGAAAAGAGGAATGTGTGGTCAGCTCTTCTAAATGCTGCTGAGAGACCACAAAAGACTTGAAAAATGGAGTTCCCAGTGACCTTGACAGATGATGACCCTGACAGATGTAGTCTCTATGACTTATGAAATCCAAAGCCCTCATCAAGGCCTCTGAAGTTCCTGGAAGAAGGATGTTGTGATAGAAATGCATGTGTGTATATGTATATATTGGGGGGGAGGTGGGCAGGGGAAGTAAGAGGAATGGTTAATTTATAATGGTTACCACTGCCTCTGTGGTCTCAACAGCCTATTCACATGTATACCATTTCTGCTGCTCACCACTTTAACCTGCATTCTACTGAGGGAGGGTCTTACTACTCAGGCTGGGGAGATGTTGCTGGTGTTTTGAAGGTCATGAGGAAGACTTGCATTGCATACTACATAGCAAAACAATACAAAGACCTCATTACACATTCCTACCCTTAAAAGTCCTTGCCGTTTTCCTTCCACTGGGAGGTCTTCACTGCCCTTCCATCCTCCAGAGAACCCAGCCTTCTGTTCCTCCTCCACCCTCTTGCTCTTCTCTCTTGTGTTCAAACTGTTCTGTTCCCTCTCAGACAAAATATACACGTACAAACAAAACAAAAAAAGTGTATGCGTGCATATGCGTGAGTAGATACTTTCCTCCAGAGTGGCCTGCTCTTTTTAAAGGTGGGGGGACAGGAATGCTTGGATCCCCACACCCTTGCCTTTTACTCCAGATGGTACAGTTTCCTCTCCAAAAGTAATTCTGGAGCTAGTTCCTAAAATAATCCATTTTTCACCAGACAGAGCACCTGTCCTAGTAGGCATGCAACAAGCAGCAGCCCCCGCCTTCCTCCCTCAGAGAAAAAAACAAGGGTAGAGCTGGAATGCTGATGTAATTCCCACAGAGCTTTCCACACAGCAGGGCCTGGATTAAGGTTTATTGAGTTATAGGATATGATGCCACTGCCTTGGGAGGATATGCACGGTTTCTTCTAGTTTTAGGATTAAAATAAGTGAAGGTACTGATTTACTATTAAGAACAGAGAATAGTCATCTATAACAACACAGATTTGTACATTGTGTTGGTTTACAGGTCCAAAAGATTTTTGCCCCCTTAAAATGTTTAGATCTCAGCATGTGCTTACTAGTATACAGCCTCTCTCTCTCTCTCTCTCTCTCTCTCTCTCTCTCTCTCTCTCTCCCTCCCACCCAGACTGGCCAGGCACCCCAGTGGGGACCCCCACCCTGAAGGGGGTGTGACCAGATGCAAACAACCATCATCCCCTCACCCAGGCTGCTTCCTCCATCCATCCAGGAACTTCAGTTATATGAGGTAAAAGATAAATGAGATTTGGCCTTCTGCGGCCATTAGAAACCTCCATTAATACGAGCTCACCAGCCTCTTTGTTAAAGAACAGTAATAAATATACAACAATCTATGGCAAAGGTATTTGGACATACAAACATTGCTTCCCTAACTTTTAAAAAAATATACTTCTTTTTTTTTATTGATTTCAGAGAAGAAGGGAGAGGGGGAGAGAGAAACATCAATGCTGAGTGAGAATCATTGATCAGCTGCCTCCTGCACACCCCCTACTGGGGATCAAGCCCACAACCTGGGTATGTGCTCTGACAAGGAATCAAACTATGCCTTCTTGGTTCATAGGTCAACTGAACCACACCAGTGGTATGGCTGCTTCCCTAACTTGTGCAACTTTTTATTCTTCCCAAAAGGTCACTTGGAATAAAATATATGAAAAAAGGAGTGGCATTCCATTCTCAGTGAAGAATCCAGCTTTTAAATGCCAATGTTTTCAGGATAAAGAGAAAGATGCAAGAATCAGGAAAAGGTACAAATGACTAAAATCTTTTGTTCACCGGCCCTTTTCTTATAGGTTTCAGATTGCTCATTGAAAGACATTTGACCAAGAGAAGAAAGCCTCAAAATCTTCCACCACTCTTAACCAATTTACTGTTCATGACTCCATATATGTGATTGAAAGTATACTGGGATCTAAACCAAATGCCCCACAAAGCCAGCATTACTGTCACAAAGGCACCAATACAGTCCCTGGATTCCCATTTTAGTCCTGATAGCCCAGTGATACTGGGAGAAGAGGGAGGAAACTATGAGTTATCTATCAAAAGTCTTGATTTAATCCCATATGCCCAATCCCTGCCCACCAAGTACTCCTACTTTTCCTTTAAATTTAATCCTAGTCTTTCCCAGTGGGGGAACAAAGTTCATCTTCTTAGATGCAAAAACATTTTATTATGATGGAAGTAAAATAGTTTGATACATTTTAGAACTGATGTCTCTATGCCCCTCCGTGTTACTACAGGCAACTGGGACTTCAACTTCAAATCATGCACCCATGCATGCATGCTCACACCCACAGGCAGAAATACAGGGAGTGGAATTAAATTTTGCAGGTAAAATTTTTTATCACTTTTTTTTCCTCAAAAGGTTAGGGTAAATAATGCAAGAGAAAGACAATTTAGGCAAAAATTGTACTTAGTACACTTGATGTTAAATGGAACAACACAGATGTGGTGCAGAGAAGGGGGGTTGAATCAGCTTCTTTCTTTTTTTTAGTTACTTTTTATATTGTCTAAAGTTTTACATATGTCTCCTTTTCCCTGAATTGACCCCCGGCCCCAGCCATTCCCCCCCCAGGCAAGCCCCCACCGATCCAGTGTCTGTGTCCATTGGTTATGGTAATATGCATGCATACAAGTCCTTTGGTTGCTCTCTAACCCCCACTCCCCTACCATTTGTCTCTGGATCTATTCTTGTTCATCAAATTATGTTGATCATTATATCCCACATATGAGTGAGATCATGTGGTATTTATCTTTCTCCCACTGGCTTATTTCTCTTAGCATAATTGTATCCAGTTCCATCCATGCTGTTGCAAATGGTAAAAGTTCCTCCCTTTTTATAGCAGCATAGTATTCCATTGTGTAGATGTACCACAGTTTTTTAATCCACTCCTCTGCTGATGAGCACTTAGGAAGTTTCCAAATCTTAGCTATTGTAAATTGTGCTGCTATGAACATAGGGGTGCATATATCCTTTCTATATATATATACAGATTTTTTACAGAGAGGAAGGGAGAGAGATAGACAGTTAGAAACATCGATGAGAGAGAGACATTGATCAGCCGCCTCCTGGGGATGTGCCCACAACCCAGGTACATGTCCTTGACCAGAATCGAACCCGGGACCTTTCAGTCCGCAGGCCGACGCTCTATCCACTGAGCCAAACCGGTTTCGGCCATATATCCTTTCTGATTGATGTCTGCTCACCTGTACAAGAGAAGTCATCCACGCGAATGTATCCTGGGACACAGTCACAGCGATATAACCCGGGCAGGTTGACACACACGGTATTGGCATGACAGTAATGCATCTTAGCTGCACACTCATCGATATCTGAAAGAGAAAAAAAAGATGCAATATTCTGTTAGTCAAATTATTAAACTAGAGTGGAATCATCTTCCAATGAAATTAGAAGATGTGAATGCTCATTGAAACCAAGAGAAAAAGCAAGATGCATTAAACACAAAAGTTTAAGGCAAATTCGTCTGGAGCATTAGATCCAATCTTGGGCAAAAAGTATTTCACAAAAAATGTAAGGTGCAACACAACAATTAAAAGCCCAAGAAATATAAAGACTAAATGTAATATTACTCATCTCTCACCATGAAGAGAGCTTGATTTAATGTCCAAAATCAAATAGTTCTGTGTCCAGTGAGTTGATACTAATTAATATTTATTAGGTATCTACTGCACATGGTATAGCTGTTATCAGCAAGATCAGGGGAATATATCCCCTCCCACTTGTGTGTTTTACTAAGACATGCTTTAATCCATCTGCTACAAAGTGATGGTATAGCCACTTTCTCTCATGTTGCAATGTGAATACAGATAGCAACTACTGTCTCATGCAAATCAATGTCTTTCATCTCTTGACCTGGAGATCTATCCCATTCGATAGAACAATGGTCTGATTCAACAACAAAAAAACTTTGTTTATAATGGAGGTCAGAGCATCACCTGCTTTCTCATAAAACTCCAGGATAAAAATTAAAATAGCCTACAAACGTAAATACAGAGTTTAGTTTTTTTTGGAGGTTGTGTTCAAAAATGACTTTATATTCATTTTACTCATACTGCTTGTGTGTGATGGCCAGAGAGAGGGAAAGATATAAACCCAGAATGAGAACCCAAGATAGAAAATGTGAGTTCTAGCTCTGGTTCTGTTAGTTACTAGCTGTGACTTGCACGTAACCACTGTGAGTCCCAGAATCCTCATCAGCTTGTCATATGGGTCCGTTAGGAACCCACTGCTTTACGTCTATATCTATCTATCTATATCTATCTATATCTATCTATCTATCTATCTATCTATCTATCTAGATAGATAGATAGATATAGATAGATAGATATAGATATAATCTAATTTAATCCACATACAGTTCCATGAGTGAAGTATAGCATTACTCCCATTTTAAAATCTATTTATTTTAAGAGTAAAATTATATATTCTATTCAATGCTAAAGATCTGTCAGCCTATAAATACTGTGGGCAATTGAGGCCTGGGAGAACCAGCAAGACTTCTGTAACTATGATATAAGAACAAAACAGCAGAAATCAGTGAAACAATTCATGCAATGAACAAAGTGTTCTATCTGCACAATATCATGTACTTCCACTAGTGATCCAAGACAATGCATAATAAAAACAAATGAACAACAGGAATATAAAAACTATATAAGATAACATCAAGCAAGGGTGTGGAGGGAACTTGCCCAGATATTTGAGATAGGATAGTAACTACACCGGAGCATGAGATGGAAGTCAGATCTTTCTGGCAGTCAGGGCATTTGAATTCTTTAACAAGTTGGCTCCTGACGTTCCTTAAACATTTTGCTTCACAGAGGAGTCAATATCATGAAAGTCAAGAAGAAAAGTGTTTCAGGAAAAGTATAATGATCACTTTTGTCAATTGCTGCTATGAAGTTGAATAAAATAAAGGGAGAAGTAACCATTGCCTTTGGCAAGCAGCTCACTCCTAATCTTGACCTAATAAGAGAAGTTTGGGGAAAGGAATGGGGCAAAGTTTGACTGGAGTCAATTAAAGAGAAAATGGAATATGAGGGAGTAGAGATAGAAAAACAAGGCAAACATTTTAAGATATTTTCCCATAAAGAAAAGTTGGGTAGAAGCTGTAGGGAGACTTGGAGATGAGAGAGAGTTTTGTTCAAAGATGGAAAAGATCACAGCATGATTGTATGCTGTTTGAAATTATTCCATACTAGTGGCCTGGTGCACGGAATTCATGCACATTAAAAGGGAATTAATTATAGGAAATATTTTACTATTGCTATTTGCCCTTTCTCTATAATAGAAGTGTTAGAGATGAAAGGAAATTAGTAAAATGTATATGAAAATAATATATAAATTTATTAATATATAAACAGTAACAAAAGGATATAACAGCAACAGAGGCATGATATAAAAACGACAAAACCATCATGGGAAACTGTCTTCAAATTAATTTAAACGGAAGTCCAGTGTCAGACAGGGACAAATCAATTCTTGAAATCAGAACAACCTCTCCTTCTGCAGATCCTGTTAATACTTCAGCTTTGATAATGTTAGGTCGCAATCTTTGGATATATCTAGTACCATTACAAAGACCCCATTTACTATTAAGATTTCTCAGTAGCATGATGATTGCACCGACTTTCAATTTTAATTTATGACATGGCATTCCCAAAGAAGTAATACTATTAAAGAATTCATTGGGAAAATTTTCCTTTTCAGTATTATCTATTGAATCAATGGAATCATCACTCAAATATGTGTGAAAATCTCCATCGAGTATATCCAAAATGTCTCCATTTAATTTTTGAACGTGCTCATTTTTTGGACAAAGAATTGCACATTTAGATATATTTTTAATATTATCTATAGATATAGTATTTCCAAAGGTAGCTTTAATAATAGATCCATTACAATAATAGTTCCCTCCCACCATCGTGCCCCGGCTGGGGCCCAGAGCTCCCTCCCGCTGTGCCGGCCAGGACCCAGACTGACTATCCCGCCTTGCTGGCTGGGACCCAGACTGACTTCCACCACCAGCCTGCTGTTCATTTGTCCGTCTGGTCATTTAAGTCATCACAGCCCCTGGATTTTTATATATTAGGATCAGTGAAGAAAAATGGTGATGTAGCAGAGAGAGATCATTGCAGGAGCCAAGTTCTAGACAAGGCAGGAGGAGTTGATCTCCAGTGCACAAACGGAGCAAGTCATCTTTACAAGTTTGAAGGCAAGTACTAAGGGAAGAGGCATATTTGGTGTTAGGGAGTGAAGTGATTCTTCTTTGCTTGTTTTTATTTTCTTAATGAAATGAAAAGAGGGGTGACATCTGAGAATTGGGAGGAGAGGAGGTGCTGTATGTTTAAGGAAAAGGGAGAAGGTATTAAAGAGTCATTCCGGGATGAGGAAAGGAGAATTTACTAGGGTGTGTAATAGGATGGCTAAGAAGCTACTTGTGATTTTCAGTCATAAATGTAAAGCGAGATCATTCAGCATGGTTACATGTTTTTCACCATCTCATTCAGACAGTTAGGACAAGTGCAGGGCAATTGGAAGGTTATAGCCAGAGATAAGGTTTTAGGCAAATATGATGAGTAAAAAGAGATACAAGGGAATTGAGTGTATAAGAAAAGAGGTGATGAGAATGAGGTGCCAAGGAACTTCAACTTAAGGGGGGAAGTTAAGATATGAAGAAGGAGTAAGACAGTTGAAATGGACTGGACATTATGGCAGACTCTGTGTTGCACTGCCTAGGTATCTCCACAGAACTAAAGAACAGTCTCCTGTGATCGTCAACTGTTAGCCTTTCAAAAAAAATTGTCCTTGGTTAAAGAGATATAACTCATCCACAGTCATACTCCCATCCTGAGGGTAAACTACAATTAAGACTGGTTCTCCTTTATCTCAAGGATGATAATTCTAAAGGACTGCCCCAGGTTCAGAGTACACCATAGATTGAGCTAACTCACCCCTCTACCCTTCCCATCTCCTGTCTTTCACAGGTGTGCGTCCCTATAGCACTCCCTGGGAAACTACCTTGTATGTCACTTTCCACTTCATGGGATGCTTCCAGGGGAACCAAATATCAGCAGGGATCCTGATGGAGGCAAGGAATTATCACAGTGAGGGTACTGGAGTGCATGAGCTGGAAAACTGGGAAATGGAGCCATAGAGTAGCGTTCTTGGCATTAAGATTTTGGAGGAAATTTAGTTATTGTTGATTACAAGGTCTTTCACATGACTACTGAAGCCTGGAAGAATAGATCACTGTGAGGGTGGGGGAACACCAAGAGAAGTCAGGTATTGAAGGGGGTTGCTGGCATTAATGTTATTCATCAAATACCAGTTTTCCTCCTTCTGGGTACATAATGCAACAGTACTAGCTGCTCCTTTTCGAAGTTAAGCCTGGCTTTATGACTGAGCATGAACATTAATTAGCCCTCTTCTAAGCCCCACGGAATAGTGAGGAACAAAATGCCATCATGGACCTCACAGCCTGGTAAAGCACTGAGCAAAACTTGCTACGTTCTATTGAAAAGTTAAGACTTTTCACCAGGGGGATTTGACCTACTCTTCTTAGGGTCAGAGAAGGATTCTCAATGGAAAGCATGCTCCATTTGACACCTGAAATATAAGTGAAAGAGGTAAAGGTGAGAGGAATAACATACCTGACAGAGAAGAATGTTCGAGAAAAATTAGAGGGAAGGAGTTTGGCCTACTTAAAAAGAACCAGGAAGATAAGCTGGAGCTGGAGCCTGCTGGGCCGGGTAAGTCATGTGAAGGAGTCTGGACTTTAATCAGGGCAGTGAGTGACACGATCCAATTTCTGTTTTTAAAATATCACTCGGTTGCAGTGAAGAGAATGGATGGGAGCAGGGCCAGCTGAAGGCTAAATCATGTTGGTATTTTACTCACAGAGACACAGCCACACTGAACTGCGTCTCATTCTGCTGGGATGCCCAGCCATTCTTTAAGATGAGAAACGAGTCAGGACTTGCCTTAGAGGCAATTCAATCTTCAGCCCATGGGCCTCCACTGCCAAGGAAGCTGCTGACTGCAATGAATGTTTCCCTGTCAAGGACTCTCCTCAGCTCCTCCCAGAGGGAAACCCTGGCTTATTTCCCCCAGGCCACTAGCTAACTGCTGCAAGGTGTCTGCCTCATCTAGATTGGTAGGAGTTGCTTGGCTATAACAAGCTTATTTTCATTCCAACAGCCAAGCCATTTCCTTGTTTCACAAGACTCTAAGGCTTTGAATAAAAATATTTTCAAAAACTAGACAAGGAGGTAGTTAGAAAAAGCCAGCGAGAATTTCTCACAT
Organism: Myotis davidii; assembly: GCF_000327345.1. Classification (NCBI taxonomy): domain Eukaryota; kingdom Metazoa; phylum Chordata; class Mammalia; order Chiroptera; family Vespertilionidae; genus Myotis; species Myotis davidii. Next base: position 7,017,155 of record NW_006283770.1, read on the forward strand.
AGGTTTATCCAACTCTAGCTCTCTGCAGGTCGCCGAGGCCGCCCCCCACCCGCCACCCCCACCAGACATCCCTGCTGCTCTGCTATGTCTCTGAGTAGGTTTGTCTTCAGTTCATACCACTAGTAATTCCGGCTCTTGCATATCTGGTAATTTCCTGGTGGCAGTCCAGAAAGAGACAGCACCAAAATAAAGCAGGGAAGTTGACAAATGTACCAGAAAATTAAACTGTCATAACCTTATCATTGTTGCTTATCTCCCATCATGTAACCACCAGATATAGAAAACTACTTCCTGGTATAAATGAGGCAGAGGGGAGAAAGAAAATGTGGGCGGCCTCCAGCTGGGCCTTGGAGACAAGATGGTGGAAGAAAGGAAGAAACTGACAACTTCCTCAGCATTTTCAGGGGATGGGGATGGGGGTGAGAAGGGAGGTGGAGAGGGGAGGTTGTGGGGATGCGGGATGCAGGTGGGGAGGGGGAAAAGGGAAAGGAAGGGGGAGAGGGAGGGGAGGTGAAGGGGAGGGGGAGAGGCAGGACAGAGGAGGGAGAGGGGAGGAGGGTGGCTGGTAACACATTTGCCAAAAGAAAGATTGCCTCTCAGTCCACAGGGAAAGGCACACCCTGGAGACAGTTTCAATAGGACTCAAGAGTACTTCAAAAGCAAAACTGATTATAGAGAGAATCAAAACAGAATTGACAGCTTCAGAGAGCTGGGATATCCTGAGAAAACAATCTTGAGAAATAGCAAACAACTGAGATTGTAAAAATGAGCCTGGGACAAATACTGCTTTTGGTTCACAGACAAAAGATTCTGAAAGATAATGAATAATTACAAACAAACACAACAAAACCAAAAAGCAGACCTCCCTAATGAAAGAATAAGCTGATGCTCAAAGAGAGAGAAAGCGGAATTGGCCCAAAACAATGAGGACTTTATAACCACAGCCCTCAGAAGCCACCTGACCTTTGCCCAGATGCTGAGAGCACTCTTCCTAAAGCCATCTCTCTCTCTGACACTGGTCTCTGCCAGTGTGATACGCACCTGAAAGCCAGGAGGCCAGAAGAGCTAAGCCCTGGGCTGCACCTCAAGGTGGGAGTTGAACATACTCAGGTTCAGGCTCAAGATAAAGGTCTGAATCAGTGGAGGAAGCTTTTCTAAGAAGATCTACAATTTACATGACATCTACTTGGAGGATAAAAAGATTTTTTTTTTAAATACCTACATCATTGGGCACAGAGTGATACCAAGATGAGTAAGAGGCTAATGGGATGTGTCCTCCTAAGACAGTGGTTCTCAGCGTGTGGGTCGCGACCCCTTTGGCAGTCGAACAACCCTTTCACAGGGGTTGCCTAAGACCATCCAGCATATCAGATATTTACATTACGATTCATAACAGTAGCAACATTACAGTTATGAAGTAGCAATGAAAATAATTTTATTGTTGGGTCACAACATGAGGAACTGTATTTAAAGGGCCAGAAGGTTGAGAACCACTTTCCTAAGACCAAGGTGAATATTATGTGTCCTCCTAGGGTAAAAGTAAGAACAGGACTTGACACCTGTTTAATATTCAATAAAGAACTGTCGTTTCTCTATATCAGACACTATGTCTCATTCAGGTACAATCTCATCCCTCCACTTATTCTTCCTGACTACAGTAGGAGGTAGGTATCCCCATGTCGTAATGAGGAAACCGAAGCTCAGGGATTATTAGGTCAGTTGCTCAAGACACGTAGTCAGTAAGCATAACAGCCTAGGTTTGAATCTGCACAGTCTGACCCAAAGTTGGCGTTGTTTTTACAAAGTTGGTTCCAGTTCTGGTCCTTAATAATATTTCAATCCTATGACTTTCAGATAATCTGATGCTATTGCAAAGTGTACAGAAGCAATGCCATCTCCAAATTCTATGTCCATGAGCTCGTCATCTGTTCTGGAATAACACTCTCTGCTAAATGTCAATGCTATCCCGTGCACCTCTGCTTCTTTGGCTCTTTTAAATCAATCCTAATGCTTTCACACTTTGGGCCCATAGTCACCCAGCTCCCCCAAACAGGTAGCAGTATTCTGCTCTCAGCTGGAACCCACAGCATGATACAGTCTCTACTCTGGTTGCTTAAGACTACCAAGTGCCTCTTAGTGGATAAGAAACTAGAGACAAAAAGGCCTGGGTTTGTTTGGTGGTTTTTTTAAATTAAATTTTGTTAGAGAAACTCCTATAAACCCCACTGCAGCATATAGCAGCTCAAGTATAATGGGGCTCAAACTGTGATTCATTCATATTGATTGCTTGTCACCTTTGAAATATTAGAGCCCATCTTCTGGTGGTCTTTTGAGGTAATAAAAATACAAGATTTATGTCCCTACCCAAGATGGTGGAGAAGTTTGTTTTGTTTTAAAAAGGTATACTTATGGACTTGAAAATGAAACTCGAGGTGGCATAATGATTCTTCACGTATCACCAGCCTCCATCTGCATAAGAGAATTTACAGCACACACAGACCCCAATTTGGCATTATCATTAAATTTGAGAGCAGTGTCTGGTTGCAAAGGGCGAAGCAAATGCAAATGCAAAGAATTCTCTTAATAAAATGATGTGATCTACTCAGGCTTATTCATAAGAATTACCTAGAAAAAGGCAACCCATGGAGGCTAGGACCAAGGAGGTGGGGTTGGAGATTGGGATGCCCCACTCCCTGTGCACAGTTAAAAAGGAAACAAAGTGGGGAAAGAAAACCAATATATATTGAGACCCCTCTATGCCAAGCACTGTGTGCATCTCATCTCTTTACTCCCAACCATCCCATGGCCTGGCATCAAAAACTACATGTAGAGGACCTAGAATTTCAACCCAGGTCTCTGTGACTCCAAACAAACTTGCTCTACTCTGACTATTGGACCGCAAGCAACTGTACTGATAGTCCAGAATCAAGTTCTATTCCTGCTTTCTCTATTCTCTAAGTACTGAGCAATCTAATCACTTCTCATCTCAAGACATCAGTTTTCCTATCGGTAAAATGAGGGAGTTGAGAGCATCTAAATAGTCCCAGGTTCTAAAGTTCATGATGCATTTAAGTTTCTCTGTCCACCCCTCACACAGCC
>NW_006283770.1:7020758-7043447 GCF_000327345.1 Myotis davidii
CCTCTCCCACTCCCTCTCCCTCCCTTTTTCTCTCTTCTCCTTCCAAGAACAAAGAAATGGTTCTCTCTTAAAAGGGAAAAGGCACAGCACAAGGCCAATGATACATGGCATGTGGTAAGAAACTTCAGTGGCGGAAAGAAGCCTCGGTGGCAGAAAGACAATAGAAAGAGTTTGCATTGCAGAAAACTAGAGCTCTGCTTTAATAATGCCATGAAGAAGCAATAAGAGATATCAGCTGGACAGCACTTACTCTGTGCTAGACATAGTTTTAAGTGTTTCACATACATTAACTAATTCAGTACTCATAACTCTATGAGGTACATATTACATATAATCATCTCTAATTTACAGGTGAGGAAAGAGAGACACAGACAATACAGTACATTGCCTAAGGTCACATAGTCAGGAGGTGTACCTGGACGGCCAGAACATGAACTCAGGCAGCGGGGCTCCAAGGTCTCTGTACGCTTCACCCTACAACATTTCCTCGCAGGGACTGTGAGCTAGATCTTTGATCTTTCTAGAGAAGTTGCATTGATTTAATTTTTTTTAAATACTGGCTCCAGTTTTGTCAAACATTATGAGGGTATTTTTTTTTTTGGTGAGATAATTTATATACCATGCAACCACTCATTTTATAACAGTGAATTGTAGAACATTTTCATGACCTCAAAAACAAACCTGTACCCTTTATATATTACCCTTAGTCCCCACATTCCTCATTCCCTCCCAGCCCAAGGCAACCTGGAATTTACTTTCTGTGGAGGCTGAGTGTGTGTGTTTTTTTATTGAATTTATTGGGGTGACAATGCTGGTTAACAAATTTGTACAGTTTTTTCATCTGTACACTGTACTGTGTGTTCACCACCAAAGTCAAGTCTCCATCCATCACCACTTATCCCCCCTTTATTCCCCTACATTTTTCACCAAGCAAAACAGGTCTGTGTATCAGACTCAACCCATGATGTCTGTGCCTTAAAGCATGTCATCACAAGGAGCTGCAATGAGCAAAGAGACAGAAAGAGAGAGGAAAAGAATGGGAAGGAGAGGGGAAGGGAGGAAAGGAAAAGGGATGGAGGAAGAAAGGGAAGGGAAAGTAAGGTGAAGTGAAGACAACAAAATAGAAGAGGGGAAAAATGATGAGACAACCTTCTATGGACTGAAGTTATGTAGTTCCCCAGATTCATATATCAAAGCCCTAACCTCCAATATGATGATACTTGGAGATGGGTCTTTCAGGAAGTGATTATATTGAGATGATGTCATGAAAGTGATGCCTTCATGTTGTGATTCCTGCTCTTATGAGAAGAGACCACAGAGCTTGCTCCTGCTTTCTCTCTACAATGTAAGGACATAGGGAGAAGGCAACCATCTGTAAACCAGGAAGAGAGCTTTCACCAGAACCCCACCATGCTGGCACCCTGTCTTCAGACATCCAGGCTCCAGAATTGTGAGCTAATACATGTCTGTTGTTTAAGTGGAGGAGTCAATGGTATTTTGTTATGGCAGCCCAAGCTGATTAATACAGGTGGGGCAAAAGTAGGTTTCCAGTTGTTTGTATGGAAAATAATATAATAATTAATAATACAAGAATAAATTCTGGGTTTCACATACTTACAACTAGAAACCTACTTTGGCTGTACCCTGTATAATAACCCTTTAAATTTCTCTGTTGCCTGGTGAAATGGATTTTTACATCATCTCCTAAGATGTGTGTCAAACAAACATGTTGCCTGCCCGATCAAATATTTGCAGATTAAAAATGCAAATAACCTTTTTGGTCATCCCATGCATAGTAAAGAAGCATTCTTATACAAGGTTAAAAACACCATAAGGAAGAAGTTAGATTGCTGATCTTCTGCACAGCCACTGATTGCCTCCAAAAAGGATCAAGGTTTTCTCATGAGTTGTGACTTAGATCAATCAAAACACAATGGGAATATAGAAGCTAGGATGGTCTTATCTTCCTTACAATTGGAAAAGGAAAATCAGGGTACATTTACACAATAGAGTACTATGCAGCCATAAAAAATAAGGAACTCTTAACTTTTGCAATAGCATGGATGGACCTGGAGATTATTATGCCAAGCGAAATAAGCCAGACAGAGAAAGACAAGTGATCTAACTTATATGTGGAATATAATTAACAAAATATATGGGCAAACAATATAAAGCCAGAGACATGGATACATGGAATGGACTGACAGATGACAGAAGGAAGGGGGTGTGGGAAGAACTGGTGAAAGAAGGTGTAGATGTTAGCCAAAGAACATAAATACATAATCCATGAACACAGACAATAGTGTGGTAAAGACCAGGAGAATAGGGTGGGGCTGGTGGATGTGGGTAAAGGGGTGGGGAGCGTGGGGATATCGGTAATAGTGTCAACAAACAAAATGAATAAGTAAGTAAGTAAGTAAGTAAGTAAATAAATAAATAAATAAATAAAATGTCCTGCTATCAGGAAAAAAGAAAAAGCTATTGAAAGACTGTTGGATTCCACAGGCAGAAAAAGTTCCAAAGGTCAATGGGAAGTGGTCCCTGCCTCCTGACTTTTATACTAAGTGTAAAAAGCCAGAGCATGCAGAACCTATGCTAATCCAGCTGAGAGGCAATCACATGGCATGAACTTGAAAGCACATTCTGTGTTCTCCTACAGATATTAGAGACTAATTCCAACAAAGGGGACTGGAGAAGTATTTACCCAGAAGATTTTTGTTTTGAGTCTTGAGAAGGCAAGAAAGATACCTTCATAACATGTTGCTGTCCTTTGCTTATTACTTTGATTGAACTGAGCAATACTTCTCCCTCCTCCCACCAGCTTTCTTAAGGTATAATTGATATGCAATACTGTGTAGTTTAAAATAGATAATGTGTTAATTTTGATATGCCTATATATTATAAAATGATTACCATCATATGCTTAGTTAACAACTTCATCGTGTTACATAACTATTAGTTCTTTTTGTGGTAATAAGATTTAAGATCTGCTCTCAAATATATAATACAGTATTATTATCTACAATCACCATGCTATATATTAGATCCCCAGAACTTACTCATCTTATAACTAAAAGTTTGTACTCTGACCATCAATCCATCATTAGATCAATGGATAAAGAAGATGGTGTGTGTGTGTGTGTGTGTGTGTGTGTGTGTGTGTGTAGTGGAACATATTATTCAGCCATAAGAAAGAAAGAAATCCTGACATTTGCAATAACATGATGGACCCAAAGGCATTATGTTAAATGAAATAAACCAGACAGAGAAAAACAAATACTGTATGATACCACTTACATGAAGAATATTTAAAAAAAACAACAACAATAACACAGATTGATGGACTAGGGGTGGAGAAAATGGGGAGATGTTGGTCACCTATTCTTTCACTTTTCAAGGATAAAGGAAGGCCAGTTGAGAGTGAATGAGATAGGAGGGAGCAACACTCCAAGCAAAGCCATCTATGTCCTCTATCGGTTGCAAGGATTAATTATAATCATAGGTAGCATTTGCTGATCACTACTATGAGCCATGTTTTAAGCACTTTGCATGTTCTAATTCATTATATCTTCATAAGTACCATGCAAGTAGGTATATATAAATATTTTTTCTTTTATTTTATGGAGCCTCAAGACATTAACTAGCTGAAGAGTACCTCAGGGAATATGAATTTGGTATCTACTCCATTTTGTCTCTTTATAAGACCACCTTAACTTCCCCACTCTCAATAAGAATACCCACATTCCTTGGTTAATTAAATAGCAATTTCCTATAGTCTCTTGGTTGAATCATTCATTCACTACTTTCTCCACACAGTCAAAATAAAGTGTACAGGCTTTAGTTTTTTAAAATAAATGGTTTGTTGCTAGAGTTTAGACCTGATTCACTACAGCATCAAATTAACCAATAATTAAATACACCAGACTCCAAAATACACAAACAAACAGGGTACTGCAGACCTGTGAGCAAGTAGGTAGTGAGCCCTACCTGGATTCAATAAAACCAGGTCCTATCTGTCAGCGCCTGAATGATGAATGATGACCAGCGGAATGTACCCAGGAAATGAGCTCCTTCTCTGTGCTTCCCCACCTGCAGAGTGTCCTTAGGTAAAAGAATCATCTTGAATTGAAATCAACATTATTCCCAATTCCAGGTCCTTACACATCTGACTGAATCCATGGACTCTAATATGAAAACCAAACCCATCAAGTGTCTAAGCTGGTCCTTCAAATACACCAAGTCCAGATGCCAATGCACTGTGATTGTTGAGAAAATAAAAATGAATGAATGGTGAGAAAAGAGGGAAAAAATTAACATAGAATAATGAGTAACCCATTTTTTTCTGAAAAAACAATCTAATGATGAACTAGAAAGCACCACTCAAAAGGTGGAAAATGTAACAGAATCTGGTTCCAAACAACCCACTGGGTTTTTAAACTATTTTTAAACAGAGGAACTCTTTCAAAAATAGTAATAGCTAACACTTGTACAGCACTTACTAAAGATCAGGTATTGCCCTACATATATTGCCATTTAATCCTCAAAAAACCCTTTGAAGCAGGTACTGTTCTATAACATCCCACGTCTCCAAATAAGGAAACTGAGACATAAAGACTAAGCTACTTGCCCAAGGTCACACAAGCAGTGAGGGCAGAGCTAGAACTCCAGGCCAGGCAGACCTGGCTCCCAGTGTGAGGCCTTACTCTCCCCCCGCCCCCCCGCGCCCCACGCTCTCTCACCCAGAGCGGTCTCACCCACAGGAATCAGCAATTAGCTCTTAGATGAGCAAATGAATCTTAGATATTATAAACAGTTTGCTATTCTCCAAAGGACCACAGTCCATGGATATATATATATATCTGTGGTATTAAAATTTCATGGGGGAGTGATAAGGGAAAAGTGTCTGAAAGATAGGTTAGGCGGGTGATAACGAAAAAGAGATCAAGAAACAACTGAACTGCGTCTATCTGGAATAACATCTAACTTGAAAGCTCAGATTGTAAAATAGAATTAAACAGAGGTTACGGTACAGTAAAAGCTCAGGAACACGGTTGGGATGGAGTGGAAAAAGAACAATCCACAGTTCGCTATTGTGAATAATGTTATAAGGAACAACGGCATAGGTCCAAGTACCCATTCAAGTCCCTGCTTTCAATTCCCTTAGGTATATATCTAAGATTGGGATTGTGGCACCAGCTGGTAATTCTAAGTTTACATTTTTGAAGAACCACCAAACTATTTTCTAATTCTCAGGGGCTGGGAGGAGGGAGAAATGGGCAGTTAATGCTCAATGGTTACAGAGTTTCTGTGGGGTGATGAGAAAGTTCTAGAAATAAGAGTGATGATGGCTGCACAATATCGTGAATGTAATCAATGATGCTAAGCTGTAGACTTACCAATGGCTACAATGGCAAATTTTATGTTATAGATATTCTATCACTAATGGTAAAATAGTGTTGTATACCCAAAATCACTGATTTGTACACTTTAAAACATTGAATTATATCTCAGTAATGCTATTGTTGTTGTTTTAAAAAAATGGGAGCAGGGGAATAATTGCAAGTTGGCATTCTCTTTCCTGAGGGGAGAAGAAAGGTGTGCCCATGAGAAGCCGAATGCCATACAGCCGAATGCCATACAGCTTGAATAAAAAAATGTGACAGATCTCAATTCAAATCCTAGATTTGCTATTGATTTGTGTCACTTGGAAAATTACCTGATGCTTCTGAACTTGGACTCCCACACCTTGCATGCTGACTCTGCTCTTAGGAGCTCAGGTGACCAGGAACTATGCCGGGTGATTGGGTCACAGACATGACGCCAGTGTGATCCTGGCCTCCACAATGAATAAGAGAAGCCAGAGGAATAAACAAAGAGGAACACTGAAGTTGAAGGAAGGAAATATGCATGTAAGAGTCACAAGGAGGTAATGAGCAATTCTGTCTAGCGAAGGGTATGAGATGAGCTGTAATAAAAGATGAGGAAATGTTGACAAGATTGAAAAGGGAGAAGGCACAGAATGGGAAGGAAAGGAAAAAGAAAAGACCAGAACAGGAAGTAGATGCATCTGTGGCTGTGACTTCACATAACTGAAAGGTGTTGTTAGGAACCAGACAAAACTTGGAATGTAAAGAAGGTGAGCAAAGGGCAGAACACAGCAAGTTTTGAATGCCATGCTAAGGAGCATACACTTCATTTCTGAGGTCCATGAGCTTGCAACTGAAAGATGCTACCAAGAGATGAAAATTTATGATTTTAGGGGATCATGAAGATACACTCCGCTTGACAGTAGCAATCTGGGGTGGGGGACAAATTTTAAAAATTTTTATTTCAGTCTTCAAGAAAACAATGATGAAATGTATGCACCTGTCAAGAGCAGCATTTTTTGACTACTTCGTTTATTGTTATAGATCTGTAAATGAGTGAGTGAATTAACGTAGAATTATTTAATTGCATTAAACTACAACATGATCACAGATGTATTTTTAAAAGATCATTCTGGAAACACATGGTGAGTGGAACTGACAGGAGAGCCCTGGTGGCCACATTAAGAACAGCATGAGAATGAAGGTAGGAGTCGCTGCAAAGAGCTGATCAGTGGGGTGAGAGGGTGTGAGCTTGCAGCTGACCTGTGCTATGGAGAGATGGGAGTTGGTGGTTTTAGGAGTAGAGCAGTTAAGTGATGTCAAAGATCAGGAGCATAATGAAGTGATATGGGAGTGAAGGTAATTATAGCCTTGAAGATAAAACTTCAAGGCTGGAAGTTTGTCCAGAATGATAGCTGAGTTTAGCATGGAGAAGATGCCTGAACAGCTAGGCATGGAAGACCTCAGTGAATGAGGGGGTAGGGACTGGCCCAGAGATTCGTCACTGACAGCAACTAGAAGGGTTAACAGGTGTTATGAGCAGATGGCTGGGACTTCAAAAGAGAAGAGGTTGTTATAAGGAAGGACGAAATTATTCTAGACGCACCGAAGCTGTCTTTGGAGAAGCCGGGTGCTACGTTTGGGCTCCGAGGTACATTAAGTTTCAAAGAAAATGCAGCCTCCACTCAGAGCTCCAGGAGAGCTGCATCCCCAGAGGAACTCAAGGAGGCTGAGACAGAGGGACTTTCTGCAGAGTTTGTAGATATGAGGGAGCTAGTTTACAAGGCAACAGGAGTTGTGGAGAACACAGTGCAGTGGGAGGAAAAAGAATGGGCAGAAAGAAAAACCAGCTTAAAGGACACACAACACAAGATTAAAAGTGGGATCTACTAGGAAGATGGGTGATAAAAAGACCTGGCAGTTCGGCAGTGTGACTCCAGCAAGTCCAGAGGATGATGTTAGGCAATACCCAAGGCCTAATGAAGGTATTCAGTTGACAAATACAGCCTTAGTTGGGGAACCAAAAGGAAAGCTAGAGAGTTCTTTCTGGCCGAGAAAGAGGCAGACTGCTTGTGACTGCAGCATGGATAACCCCCCAAGAGGACTGTACTCGGTGGTGAGAGATGGAATCTGTGTGTTATAAGGATAACTGCTACAGGTTGGCATCCGGAGCCTCGATCTTGGACTGGACGTTCAGTGTTGGGCTGTAGCTGGCTTGAATGGGCTCATGAAAGTTGACTGTGCACATATCTCTCCAAATCCACAGTCATTGACTTAACATTAATCACTTGATGAGAGCATTTAAACCATGGGATTCAACAAACTTCACAAATCATCCTCTTGCTCCACTGATCCTGAACCAATGTTAAACACTGACTAGCACACTGCTGCTTGCCTTTCCCTGGTTCTTGTACCTCCTACGAAACAAATTCTATGCCTCTTCTCCACTCTGATCCCAGCAGATTCCTTTGCGGGGATCTGACTTCCTACCTTGGGTTCCCCATTGGGACTGCTCTAGGTCCTCCTTCACTTTGGGTACTCCCTCACCCTAGACCTCTCCTTGGGACCCCCAGGTGCCAAAAGCTCCCACTGACTGCCCACCACCACATGCTCCAGCCATCAGCTCTGTGCATGGTGAGTATTAATAGTAGATGAGTAGAGCTGGATGCTGATTTTCTTTCTGTACTTTGCTATGTATATGACCTTGGGCATATTCATCATCTATTTTATTTCCTCTTCTATAAAATCACCATTTTGTAGAAATAGCCTCATGGATTTTTTTTTTTGAGAATTGATCCATTTTTCTCATTTTCTCAAGAGGCAGATGATAGTAGTAGTACACAGTAGATCTTTACATACATGAACTCATTTTATTCTCACTAAAATCTTATTTGATAGCACCACTGTTCAAACCATTTTACAGATGGGGAAAACTGAGGCACAGAAGAATTCAGTAACTCACCTAAGATTGTACAGCTCTTGCTTACTAGAGCCAGGATCCCAAGCCAGGCAGTCAACTTCAGAGTGCTCACTCTTAACCACTGATCTATCTTCCCAGTAGTCCCTACACCCTACTTTCTTCCCTCCTACTTCCCATGAATATTTCTACTCTTCCTAACTTGCCAATCCAATCAAGTCACTACTGGCCAAGATCCTGAACTGCTAAGTCCTAGGAAGAGGCTTGAACCAAGAAAATGATAAAGCTATCATTACGTTAAACAAACAGAAATAGACTAATCAGGTCACCATGTAATACTTGATGACACTTCTCACATTGTTCTTCGATCTGGGGTGCTTTACACATTTATCCTTTTAGCAAATATATTCTAATCATCTAGAGCTCATTTTCAGTTTCACTCCACAAAAAAGCCTTGCCTTCCCATCTTCTATCCTTACACTGGGTTCCCTGGTTGCCCTATTCTTACTCCTAACTTAGGACTTACCCTGATTAAGAACCTCTGAACCTCTTCAACCTCTTCTATAAAATTGATTTCTGTAAAGTTAATGTATATCATCATTGTTTGTACATTTGCTTACTCCCCTACTGGCCCGATTTTTTTTTCAAATACAGGGGTTGTCTTACATTTCCGTGTCCCTAACAACCAGCACACACAGCACCTAATATCAAACATGGGCCAGGTAACATCTGGAAGCAAGTGATTGAGGATAAATAACTGGACTATAGCAGGATGGATAAACAACACATGCAGCAATAGAAAAGACATATGATAAGCATCTTAGATATTAAAAATTAAGTGCAGAATTAAAATCATGATTGCTTTTTCTACTGCCTCATTTCTTTGCTGAAAATTCATCAAGTTTTTAAAAAATGCCTTTGCCCTCTAAAATTGAAAATGAACTTGCATAGATTATCACCCACGCCTATCCAAGCTCCTACACATTTACTATCAGCTTTAGAAATAACCTCATTTATTCATTAAGTCCTCTTTCTCATATAACTGGGTTATTTAAACCAGAATTATATAAGGTCAGCTTTCAATGAGGTGGAAATTTCCTCTAGGTATATTTTATAATGCTAACAAAATATTCTAAGATTTTTGTTGAAGCTTTTTAAATAGCTAGGTAATATCTACTGAGTAAGGTGATATATTTCCCAGTTCTGGAAGAGGTCTTCAGAGAAGGGGTGTTTATCAATGAGAAGATATTTACTCCCCAATGAACCACCTAACACTGGCTGAAGTCATGTATTCATCATATAAAATCTACTAGAGTTTATTAGCTACCTATTATGTGCAAGAAAATATACTAGTACGTTCATTAACTTTAATCTACATGATTCTGCAAGGCATTAATTTTCCATTTTACAGAAAAGGAAATTAAGGTTTGGAAAAGTTAATTAAGTTTCCTAAGATCATGAGATTAGCAGGTGGGAGAGCCAGGGTTGAAATCTGAGCCTATTTTATTTTAAAGCTCCAGCTCTTTCAAAATAGGATTCTCATAAAGAGGTTGTACCTAATAACAGGACAGTTGGTTAGGAGAAATATATTATAATGGTGTTCTTTGCACCTTTATCTGGGTGAAACTCTGCCATGTCTCCCAACAGACAAGGATTCCCCAACAGACACAATCGTAAAGATCTTTGCTGCCCGGCCAATATGGCTCAGTGGTTGAGCATCAACCTATAAACCAGGAGGTCATGGTTCAATATATATAATGAAGATGTTTTCTACGGTCCATATGAAAAGAAATCCATTTCTTTTGCAAGTGAGCAGGGCCAAGAAAGCCAAAGTTTCAGCAGACCTCTCTGCACTTATGACACTGATCTCACCCCTTATAATTTTCCAGGCCTCTCAACAAGCTCAAGGTTACACAGCTAAAAACTGACAGCTGAGACCAAGTCTCAGACTGCCTGACCCAAGCTTCACTGCTGCTTGTCAGAACTATGCCTCCACACCATCCACCAAAACACCCATCTCAGATCTTGAGAGAGAAACACTGCACAAGCAAATAAGGAAAGCTCAAATGCTTTTTTCTGTTATTTATGATCCATATCATGGCTGTGTTCTGCTTACCCTCCCAGAGAGGGGTGTTAACCAGAGCTTTGTGGCTAACACCCATGCCATCAACCATGACAAACGATGCCGTTGAACACTGGGAAGATGAACTGGCCTTTATAACCCCAACTGAGACCAAATGTTTCTGGGCCATTTAACACCCATTCTTGAGCCATTCGTCTTCTTTGTGGACTCTCTTTATTTTCTCTATTATTGTACTTCTCAAACTGCAGAAAGTGGCATGATGGAAGCTGAGCTCAAATAAGAGATGATGATAGTTCCGTGAGAAACCCTTCCTCCCTCCTCCACCAGTTAGAGAAAAAAGAGCATCGAGAAACTTCCTGCCATGGCAACCTCTCCCCCTCCCAAATAAGAACAAATGTGACAATCTGAGCCCCAAACTGCACCCCTTCAGCCCACATTTGTTCCAGGAAATGGCCAGCCATAGAATGCCTTCCTCCCTAACACTGAACCCTCCTTCCTCATTTGAAAGATGATTTTGTTCTCTAGCTCCCCTGCCAATCTTCCTGAACAGCAATTAGAAAGTCTCCCCCACTTCCAAAAAAGTCCCACCTAACTAAAATTCTTGCCAATCAGAGACCATCTCAGCCTCTCCTTTTTTTCCTATTTATTTATTTATTTGTCAATCCTCATTTGAGGATATTTTTCCATTGATTTTTAGAGAAAGTGGGAGACAGGGGGAGAGACAGATAGAGAGAAACATCTGATGTGACAGAAACACATCGATTGGTTACCTCCCACACATAACCGAGGTACATGCCCTTGACCTGGATCGAACCCGGGACCCTTCAGTCCATGGACTGCTATTCTATCCACTGAACAAAACCAGCTAAGGGCAGCATTTCTTCTTTTTACTCGATAAAACTGGCTCTCCTTTGTAATACCTTCAAACCCTACAAAACTAAAGTAATGGCAGATGGATTCCTTTGTTGCTGTTTATAAATAAACAGCTTTGTTACCTTTGTCTTGAGCTTGGCTTTGTTTCTGACAGAATTTACACAGTTTGCCATACCAATGTGCATCCTAAATAAGGTGTCTGCCCACAAGCAGAAGTCATTAAAAGAAAAATGGTATGATCCAAACATGGGAAGAGATTCATTCACAATTATTTTCATTCTAATCTGACTCATAATTTTACTTTAATATTGTTCAAAATTTTAGATGAATTTCAAGGAATCACTACTTTGGTTACTTTTATACATGCCTTTCACCCACCTACAAATGAAAAAAAAGTGAGACATATTAATATCATTAAACCAATTGCCATATGTATTTAATACATATTTTACTTTTGCAATCCATTAGACCCAATTCTGCTATCAGTTCAGAATGAACACGAGCTAATTGTACTTGAAAATGAATAATTCTTGATTTAGCACTGCCTTACTCTGAACAGTTATGTTAAAATAGCTGTTCCTCTCAGCATTTTTGTCAACGTCCCATCCCCCATCCATCTGGGAGGGCTTCTCGTCTCTCTTTTTTTTTATCTCTAATGCTATTACACTGGCTGAGTCCTATCTCTGTGCTGTGATATTGACTAGTCTCTCTTTAAATTCACATAGATGCTATCTTCAAATGATAAATCGTAGCAGGCTACCCATATAATTGATCTCCAATTCCCTGTGCCCCTAACAACCTTTAGCTGTGGCATTTTGAAGGACTTTGCACCTCTTTGAAAAATTAAATGCTGATGAGAATTCTGAAGGGAGTATGTCTGTCTCTCTCTCTCTCTCTCTCTAAAAAATGTTGCAAATCTCCCAAGAAGTGTGAACACTGACCTCTAGAACCACTTTGAAGATATACTTTTAAAAAATTAGATGTGAACTATGGATAACAGTCTATGCTAGGAAACTAATATTCTCTCGCTTTACAGCTGGGGGAAAAATGTATTTACTTGACCTGTACATGCAGCATAAGATAGTGTCAAGTTAAGGAAAAATGACTTGTTGCTACCGGTACAAATCTGTTAAATGTGTCTGGCTTACATCGATAGCTTACCCAGAAAGAGGCAATGAGGTGGTAGAAAGGGCATATATGGACTTCGGGTCAAATTCAGATTTCAATCTAGACTGACACAGTAGATTTGTTGCTTTAGGCCAGTGATGGCAAACCTTTTGAGCTCGGCGTGTCAGCATTTTGAAAAACCCTAACTTAACTCTGGTGCCGTGTCACATACAGAAATTTTTTGATATTTGCAACCATAGTAAAACAAAGATGTATATTTTTGATATTTATTTTATATATTTAAATGCCATTTAACAAAGAAAAATCAACCAAAAAAATGAGTTCACGTGTCACCTCTGACATGTGTGTCATAGGTTCGCCATCACTGCTTTAGGCAGATAACTTCTCTGAGTCTCGCTTTTCTTATATGAAATCCTAACCCTACCTTGCAGGGTAACTGTTATAATTACTGAGAAAAATATATATAACATAATTCCAGACATACAGATGCACTCTGTTAACATCAGTTTACTTCCATCAAGATTATTATTTTGCTCAGACCACTGCTACCATATGTATCTTTGAAGCACATACTCTTGAGTCATGTCCCTTGAAGCATGGAGATGGTCCTTTATGAACTCCTCCAGCAAGGTATATAAATATCTAGAACAGTAGACTTTATTGGAGCTACAAAAATTATTCAGAAGCATACACACATACAGTCTCTGGGACTCACAGAAAACAAGTTGTCAGCCTAGATGACCAATAAACAATTTGCTTTTTTTTTTTTGATTGTTTTTGCTTATGACTACTTATAAATGAAGTTGTAGATTCACAGCATGATTGACAGGAAAGTACAGATGTTTTCCATGTCCTCCCTCCTCACACACAAGGCATAGACTCCCTCCTTATCAACATCTCCCACAAGAAAGGTACCAGTGTTGGCAATGGATGAACCTTCACTGACACATCATAATCACCCAAAGTCCATAGTATACTACGGCTCATTCTTGGTGGTGTACATTCTATAGGTTTGAACAAATGTATAATGGCATGCATCCATCATTATGGTGAGATACAGAGTATTTCACTGCCCTCAAATCTTCTAGGCTCCTCCTATTCATCATCGCCCCATCCCCAGCCACTGGCAACCACTAATCTTTTGACTGTCTTCATAGCCTTTTCCAGAATGTTATATAGTTGCAATCATGCAGTATGTGACCTTCTTGGATTGGCTTCTTTCACTCAGTAATACATTTTTAAGGTTCTTCCATGTCTTTGCATGTTTTGACAGCTCATTTCTTTTTAGTGCTGAATAACATTCCACTACCTGGATGTACCACGTTTTTTTTATCCATTCACCTACTGAAGAAACTTTATTTATAAAAACGAACAGTGAGCCAGGTTTGGCACAAGGAGCATAATTTGCTGACTCCCGATCTAAAGAAACAAGGTGCCTGGAATCAACATTTTTTAAATTCCTTCCTTCCCTCTGGGGTCCAGCTCACCCTGGTACTTACAGCACTTTCACATCTAATCTGTTTCACAGAACATCAAGTTTGGAACATTCATAAATAATATCAGGGCAAAACACAGAGGTCATATTGGTCTTAAAAGATTCATTTCTCATACATTATAACATCTTTCAGTATAATAGTGAAATAAATAGAGAATAAATATTCTCTCTTTCAATGACTTTTGGCAATCTACTATAATTTATAACACTAGTAACTAGGAGTTTATTTCCATTATTTATTTATTATTTTCTTTCCAGATCCCATATCCCATAGGCACTAAATTTCTTAGGTATAACCTAAGGTGATTTCAAACCTTATATATATAAACCCCGGGGTATGAACATAAAATTTTCTCACTCTTTGTTCCATACTTGAAGCTTAGTGAAAATTTGATTTTGCTCCTGGCTACAAAATAAAACTAGCATTTTCGTTCTGCTGCTCCTAGTGTCAAAGCCAAGCTTTATCTTTAGTTAAAAACCACTCCATTCAGGCTCAGTAATCTACTGGCTACTCTCTCCTTTTTCTCTCTTATTCAAGATTTTTTTCTATCTACCTTTAAAATTGGTGCTTTTCATTTGAAAGTCAGGCTGAGTTTTATAGGATTTAGAAGCTATTTTAGGGTAAAGGCTGATAAAGGATTAATGGATTATTATGAAAGTGAGTGAAAGCTTCTAGAATTGACAATGATGAAATAAGAATCTCCCAGATGCAATCAGGACCATCATGCTCTCAGTTTAAGTTTATCTAAGCGACAGAAGTCCATGGGTAATAGCTATCTACTGTGGGTGAAAACTGTGGTCTCAGACTCGGCTCAAATTTCATCTATTGGTTGCACCAATAATGACTCAAGAATTCTCCCAATTCCCCCTACTCTATACTTTAAAAATAAAAACACATTTAGTTAAATGAAAACACTACAAAAGCAAAGCTCTTCTTATTCTAAAATAGGCCATATGTCTAAATAGAAAACAAAACTGTTTAATGTTACAAAGTTGATTTTTTTATAGATGCACTAGAGGTCCAGTGCACGAAATTTGTGCATGGGTAGAGTCCCGAGTGGCTGCCAGCTGCTGGCCAGGGCCTCCTTTCCCCGGGGCTGCCTGCCGCCACTGTCAGCTGGGGCCTCCTTTCCCCCTGGTTGAACTCCCAAACTCCCAGTGGAGGGGAAAATTTGCATATTAGGTTTTTTATATATAGGATAATTCCCACGCTGTCAGGAAGAGGTCTACAAGCTAAATTGAAGGTCCTTTATTAAAGTGCCTTCCAACCTGTATGAGATAGTCCCTGAATCCTATCACAACTTATAAGGCAATTGCCAACAAAAGGAGTTCTGAGGACTCCTGTATGCCCTGGTGATACTAGTAGCATTTGGAACACAGCTAGAAGTGTGACCTGAAGCAAGAATTTTATTCTCCAAGCCACCTCTTCTTTCAGAATTCTCTTATAAAAGGAAATGTAGCAGCCAACTTTGGGGAGAGTGATCCTTGCCTGGGCTTCTGACCTCAGGCCATCTGCCACCTCACACAGTAACACTCTCCAGGCAATCTGCTGGCTGTCTGCTCCCATTTGTCCACCACATTCATAACCATTTTCTTCTGTCATGTCCACAGTCCTCACCGCTGACACTTTTGAACTTCTAAATGGCCTAACAAAAAAAGTACTGACAATTCTCATGTATAACTTGCTCCCTTCTCTCTACTACTCCTGGACCAGATGCGGACTCTTTTTGGATAGCTTGGTGAACATCTACCTATACTCCAAACCTGAGAGTCTAGCTGCCCAAGTTAATCCTGCTCTCTGCATTCCCATCAACCCATCTGTAGCAAGGACCCTGAACTCTCTCCATACATGCCTTGCTCTCCACTTTTCTGAACCCCTCTCCTGCTAAAAGTCATGTTATAAGGAAATTAAATAAAGCATAGCAAAGAATGGCAATAATCAATCATCTACCAAACACTATGCCATATGCTTTCATGCCTTACATAAAGATTCTTTAAAAATCGTCCCCCGAGGATATATTTATTGATGTTAGAGACGGGAGGAGGGGGAGGAGGAAAGAAGGGAGAGAGAGAGAAAAAAACACTGATGTGAGAGAAAAGATAAATCAGTTGCATCTCATACACACCTTGACCAGGGATGGAGCTGAAACCTAGGCATGTGCTCTGACCGGAAATTGAACACTTTTGGTGTAAAGGACAATGTTCCAACCCATTGAGCCACATAGCCATGGCCATAAAGATTTTTAAATGCAGACACTGGAGAGTGCAAAGCATCTTAGATTAAAGAAGCTAAAAGGAGAAAGAAATCTTGAGAAAACTATGAGCTTGTATAAGAAAAAGCAATTTGTTCATTATTGAGAGCATGATGTGCAGAAAAAGGCAGAGGTAAGCCTGGGGGGAAATGGCACTGGAACCAGATCCTAGAGGGTCTAGAATGCCAAAGTGGAGAGTGGGCCTTCCCCCAGCAGGCAGTGGGAGCTGCAGAAGTTTAAACCATGAATTTGCTGAATCTGGACTGTATGTTAGAAAGATGAATTTGGCAGCATGGGGAGGATGGCTTGGAGACAAAGAACTAAAGGTGCGCTGGTCATTATGCAAACCTTCCGGGGAACTTGTCCTGTAAGGACAGGGCCCCATCTCTGCATCTTTGATTACTGATTAACTGATAAGAGGCCAGTGGGTACTCTGCAGCTGCAGAAAATGTGTGTGTGTCACAATATTATTTCTACAGCTTCACCTTGGTGCTTTTCTAAATTAATCTGCATGTTCGGGGGGGGGGGGGAGGGTTTTTGTCACACTGACTCCATATCAACAGCTTCCTGAAATATTGTGTATAAAACCACACTCATCTGAATGGAGCCGTCTAGTTCAGGGTGGAGCCCTGATAAGCGGGTCCTAAGTCAGCTGCCTAAAACAAGACTCCCTCTGACACCGAGTGCCAGAAAAATAAATGACCCCCATTGTAAAGAATTCAGCTGTAATTTTCAAGGTCCCCAGAGGCGATACAGATGAAGTATTAAGCTGTAAGTGTTCAAGTTACTGTTAGGAGGAAAATGGTACATTTCTATGAAAGAGCATTGCCTGGTGATTCAGACTATGGGCTCTACAGTCAGTCACTGTGGGTTTAAATCTCAGTTCCTTCACCTGCTTCCCTTGTGACCCGGAGTAAATTACTTAGCCTCTTGAGGGGCAATAGTAGTACCTACCTCATAAAATAATTTTAAAAATAAATGCGATAATCCATGGAAATCACTTCACACATAGTGAGTGCACACATGATTTCATTTCTATTTCTTACCAAGGTCACTCTGACTGTGAGGTATAGACAAGATGGGATGTGGAGAAAAGGAAAAAGTAAAGAACAGAAAGGAAGCTACTTCACCAGCCTACAAAAGAGACCATGCAGGGGAGAAGTAGATGAACTTGATTATATTTTCTGGGTAAACTGGATAAAACTTACAGATGGAGACTTCTTTAATGAAGTCAAGACTAACTCTCATGGCTCCAGCATTAGAACAGCCTGGGTAAGTGGTATAATATATTAATATAGCAGGACTGTCAGAGACCTGTTTACAGTAGAAATTCAGGAGAGCCTTTTAAGACACATATTATAACTGAGCAATTGGATACAAACTCAGAGCTCAGAAAACATTTGGGCTGGAGGATTGAATTTGAGATCACCTAATGTGAATGTATTGGGGGAAATGAAGCCAGGTCTCTTGCAAAATATGAAAGGTTTACATTTGGAGAGTAGGGGAGCCGGCAAAGATGACCAAGAAAAAGTGAGCAGTTTGGAGAAGGAAATAGAAACAGGTGTTATAACAGAAGAGCAGAGAAGAAAGTGTCCCAGCACTGTGGTTGGTGACCAGCTGAAGTGAGATGCTGCTGAGAGATCAAATACGGTGGACACAGAGAGCTGTCCCCTGGATCTGACAACACGTGCATCAGAGTAGAGTGGTCGGGCTGGCAGTGAGACAGAAACAGGCTGCAGAGTGGGAGTGAGAAAAGAATCGGAAAAAACCTAGGGAGACAATTATGAGAAAAGGCCTCCAAAGGACAGATGGATAGGTGCAGGGGCTGTTAGAGGATGTGAACAAAGACATTTTTGTAGGGTGAAAGATAATGGTAGCATACTAAAGGAAATATACAAAGAGAGAGTGAAACTGATGGTGCAGAATAAAGAGGGAGGCCCCTGGAAAGCGGAGAAGGGGAGGATGCAGAGCACAGAGAGGATGGCCTTTGATAGGCAGGGGAGCACTTGTCACAGCAGGAAAGAGGGGCATTTGGCAGCTGATGTGTGTGGATCAGAGCTGGATGCTGAGGTAGTTCTCTTCTCCCTTTTTCTACTTTTTCTCAGTGCCATATGAAGGAAGGTCACAAACTAAGGGCGGGAAGGACAGCAGAAGGAAGGGGGTTGAACATTTGAGGAGTAAGAGAAAGCATGTAAGCTTGCCGGTAAAACATTAGACAACAGCTGAGTGATGTTGAATTTCTAAGTGAAATTTTGTGATCCTGAGTATAAAATGCAATCAGCTCGCCTTGGTTGCATTACGTTCCCAGGTAATGTTCAGCTACTGGTGCACATGTGAAGAAGCTGGAAAACTAAGTTAGCAAATACAATGTGGAAGAGAAGGACAAGGGCATTCGGGACTCTTTTCCAGGTGTGATTAGAATGCTGGGACATGGAATTCAACCTGTCCAAGAAGGAAAGGCACGGAAGGACCTAAGAATCATGGAAAGGTGGAAGCAATAGATTAAACATTTCAGTGAAGTAAAATAATTAAAAAAACACACATTTTTTGCTATGGGAGTCGTTGAGCAAGGAAGACAGAGAGAGATTTTTCTGCCTAAAGAATGGAATGATTTAACATTTCAGAGGTGTTGCCCTTTCTGATGATAAATTTTCAGGCATGACCATGGAAACCATCAGCATAAAAATATTGCTGAAACCATGAGAAGGGGCATAAGGATGGCTAGGGTCGAATGAGATAAGAAGTTCACGAAACTGAGATGTCAACATGCTGGATAGGTTCATCCAAGGAGATGATGAAGTAGTAGCTCAGTTGGTTAGAGCATTGTTCTGATATGCCAAGGTTCTGGGTTCAATCCCCAGTCAGGGCACATCCAAGAATCAACCAATGAATGCATAAATAAGTGGAACAACAAATCATCAATGTTTCTCTCTCTCTCTCCCTTCTTCTATATAAAAAAGGGGGAGAGGTCAACCAAAGGACTTTTTATGCATGCATATAAGCCTAACCAATGAACACAGACAACAGGGGGGTAAGGGTCGATAAACAAAGAAATAATAATGAGAATTGTCATTTAAAGGACAGTGAATCAGAAGTTCCATGAATAATTTACCCTTGTATTCATCTGATATAAGGGGAAATTTATCAGAGACAGCAGCAAGAGCAGGGAGAGGTTGGTATAGTCAGATAGTGTGGATCCCTAAGATGAGACTTTTATTATAAACTCTTTAG
Organism: Myotis davidii; assembly: GCF_000327345.1. Taxonomy (NCBI): domain Eukaryota; kingdom Metazoa; phylum Chordata; class Mammalia; order Chiroptera; family Vespertilionidae; genus Myotis; species Myotis davidii. The sequence continues at coordinate 7,040,104 of NW_006283770.1, forward strand.
AAGGGAAGTTACCGATATCTACCAAAATTTGAAATGCACATACCTTTGATATAATCTACATACAAGATTTTTTCCTACAAATGAACATAGGCATGCACCATGTGCGCAAAGATAATGCAAATACTAGAGGCCCGGTGCACAAAATTCGTGCATGGGTAGAGTCCCTAGGCCTGGCTGGTGATCAGGGCCAATCGGCCAATTGGGCCCTCCTGGCTGCCAGCAGGGGCCTTCCTTCTGGCTGCCAGCCATGGCCTCCCTTCCCTGACTGCTGGCTGCTGACTGGGGCCTCCCTTCCCTGGCTGCTGGCTGCCAGCCCAGGCCTCCCTTCATTTCATGCTGCCCCCTGGGGGTCAGCGCACATCATAGCAAGCAATTGAACTCCCAGTCTTCCAGTCGCACTCCCAAGGGGACACTTTGCATATTAGCCTTTTATGTATATAGACTAGAGGCCTGGTGCACGAAATTTGTGCACAGGGGAGGGGGTGTCCCTCAGCCTGGCTTGCACCCTCTCCAATCTGGGACCCCTCGGGGGATGTCCAACTGCTGGTTAAGGCCTGATCCCTAAACCACCAGTTGGACATCCTCTAGCAATCCGGGACTTCTGGCTCCTAAGCACTCACCTGCCTGCTGCCTGATCGTCCCTAACCACTTTGCCTGCCTACCTGATGCCCCTAACTGCTGCCCTGTCTGCCTGATTACCCCTAACCACCTCTGCCTGCCTGGCTGATTACCCCTAACCACCTCTGCCTGGTCACTCGAACTGCTCTACCCTGCCAGCCTGATCAGCCTAACTGCCTTCCCCAGCCAGTCTGATCCCCCTAACTGCTCTCCCCTGCCAGCCTGATCAGCTCTATCTGCCTCTGCCTTGGCCCTGCCATTATGGCTTTGTCCAGAAGGATGTATGGAAGATGTCCGGTCTAATTAGCATACTACCCTTTTATTAGTATAGATTGTTTGTAAAAGCAAACCTGGAAACAGCTGAAATATTCACTATCCATGGTCTAGTTCAGTGGTCAGCAAACTGCGGCTCGCAAGCCACATGCAGCTCTTTGGCCCCTTGAGTGTGGCTCTTCTACAAAATACCGACTTCTGCATATGGGTCACGAAGTTTCAATCGCACTGTATGTGTGGTCCCACACATGGTATTTTGTGAAAGAGCCACACTCAAGGGGCCAAAGAGCCACATGTGGCTCGCAAGCCGCAGTTTGCCGACCACTGGTTTAGTTAAATAAAGCATGTCAGACCTGCGCCAACGAATATGATGTAGACAGAAGAGAATAGGTGATTCTTCACATTACCAACATGGGACTGTATCCAATGTATACAGTAAAGTGGAAAAGAGGCACTTACTATATGTAACATGATTCCATTTGTATAAATAAAAAGGGATAGATGCACAAATATTTACATACATATTTTCCTAAATATGCATGCCCCATCACTGAAGGACACCCAAGAAACAGGAAAAGTGGTTATCTGTAAGAAGGACTGTTGAGTCTGAGAGGCAGGAGGGAATTGATTCTAAGAGAGGCAAGAGGGAGATGTACATTTCATTCAATATTTTCTTAGAAACGTTGAATTTTTAATGATGTACCATATTAGTCTTTTGAAAAATAAAACCATTACGTTTTATTTAAAAAGAACAAAATAAGATGGAGACAATTACCCACTTTCTGGTTATAGAAGTACTAGAGGCCCGATGCACAAAATTCATGCAAGAGTAGGCCTTCCTTCCCCTGGCTGCCAGCATTGGCTTCCCTCCGGCACCCAGGACCCAGGCTTCCCTCACAGAGGGAGGCCACGCCCACCCACCACAGCCTGCCAGTCAGTTGCCTGGCTTCCCTTTTTGGGGAAATCATGGAGCCTCCCAATTGATCACCCTGCCAGCTGGTGGCCTGGGCCTCCCTCTGCGGGGTGATCAGGGGGCAATGGCCGGGTCCCCAACCAATTGCATCACACCTGCCTTGGCTGGCCTGGTGCCAGTGGGTGTCATAGCGTGGTTCCAGATGGTCATCGGGATGGTCATCCAAATGATCTTTCCACTGTTGGGCCATATGGTCTATTTGCATATTACACTTTTATTACATAGGATGATGAGGACTGGTTGAGGTAAAATTTGTAAATCATTTAGCACCAAGCTCATAATAAAAATATTTACTGCTATAATATTTTATATTGTAGTAATAAATCAGAAGCCAATCTATCCAAAACCAAGATCATCATTTTCCCCACCAGTCATCTTTTCCCCTCCTCATCCAGAAATCACTTTCAAAAGGTGCCACCCTCCCCACTATTAAAAAACCTAATATTTCCCTTATCTAACCAGAATTTATAGCTTTTTAACAATTGAAAACTGAACCCTTCAGTTTTCTTCATCTTTACTCCCCATAGCATACCTTTTGCTCTAATCAGTCCTATGGGCTACCTTCCCTAGAATAACAAAAGGATGTAGAGGTATTACTTTCCATCAAAATAAGGTAAGCTCACACAGCATCAATCTAGCATGCAGTGCTGTATTTTCCATATTCTAGTAATTCTAAATAAGTTGTTGCTTAAAGTTTTAATTCTTCTTTTAGCAAATAGCTATTTAAGAAATTATTTGTAATATATATTCCTGGGTAGTTGAGGTTTTTAGAACTACTGTCATTCTTTGAGAGTTTTACTGTGCCAAATGTCTAGAAGTATAGCCTAGGGAATTTCTGGGTTAGGGACTTTACTGGTGTTTTTCTATTATCATCACTAGAACTGCTTCATGAAGATTTGAAAAATAGGCATATTCCCTACAGACTGCACATTCTTAGCTGTATCTATGGTTTCACCTTTATTGTTTAAACCTTATGCACATCTTTGCTGTTTTATGAGCCTCAGACAAAGAGTATCACATTAAACACTGCAACTATAATTATGTTTCTGTCAATTACTCCTTGCTTGTCCAACAGATTTTGCTTTATGTATTTTGATTTGATGCTTTATTACTAAACACAGATTCATATCTATGATGTGTTTATTATGAGTTTTACCTTTCACCACTATTCAGTGACTATTCTCATTTCTTTTAATGCATTTTGCCTTGAATTTTATTTCAATTGATATTAATAGTGCATCCCCTGCATTCTTTCTGTTCAGATTTGTTTGCTATACCTTGGCCCAATTCTGGAATTTTATTATTTACTAGAGGCCTGGTGCACAAAAATTTGTGCACTCGGGGGGTAAGGGGGGTCCCTCAGCCAGGCCTGTGCCCTCTCGCAGTCTGGGACCCCTCGGGAGATAACGACCTGCTGGCTTAGGCCTGCTCCCGGGTGGCAGAGGGCAGGCCCAATCCCTAGGTGCAGCCCCTGGTCGGG
>NW_006283770.1:7044221-7046371 GCF_000327345.1 Myotis davidii
CGATCCTGCTGGCTGAAGCCAGGCGGATTTTGTTTAGCTTCTATATTTGTTACATAGTTGCTTAGAGTTGCTGCTCAGAGGCCTGCCTCTGAAGCAAGCAAGCCTCATGTTAGTTTCAAGCTGCCTGGCTGCCGGCTGCCATCTTGATGGCAGTTAATTTGCATATCGCCCTGATTAGCCAATGGGAAGGGTAGCGGTTGTACGCCAATTACCATGTTTCTCTTTTAATAGATAGGATTTTTAGTTATAGCTCTTATACGCTGAACATTGGTGATTTTCAAAACACAAGTGCAGAATTCTTGCCTTAACCATTTATGTTTAATTTATAATATATGCTTAATTTTTGCCTTAACCATTTTTGTTTAATTTATAAAATATGCTTAATCTTTTGTTATCTTATGTGTGACTTTCTGTGTTTTAGGCTCCCTTGCCATTTACATGTCTGTTCATTTTATTAATATGATTGTGATTAGTTTGCTTGTATCCTCTGTGGTGATTTGGAAGACTGACCCTCCATCTTTAATTCCACTAGTATTCACTTCTAAGATTTTCAAAACCAGAAACATATCCTTCTCCCGCTCACATATGTGTGTGTAGTAAGTGTGGAGAGAGGAGGGTATATGAAGGGGAGGGAGGAGAAAAGTGAATGGAGGAGAAGAATGAAGGGGTCAGGGGAGAAGAAGGACATTCTTCAGAGTCACATGTGAAATATAAAATTTAGTTTGCTTTCACTTCCATTTTTATGGAACCTTTCTCTCTTTAGGTTATCTATTGTAACTATGTACTTCCTTAACAAATGATTTATATAAAAATGATCTGTTTTCTCCTAAGCAGAATCAGCTTTGAAATTCATTTCTTTTTTTTAAATAAAATGATTACTCCATTCCCAAACTCCTTATTTTCAATCACTTCCTGGTTATGTGGCGTGCCTCTTACAACGTATGAATGTTGAGCTCTTAGACGTTATGCGTCATCATATATAAAGAACAATTTGACTAGAGAGGCATTTCTTGGATCACATAATTTTCTCCATCAAAACCCAACAGAATTTTTCTTTTATCCTTTGATAACTTGTTTTGCAGAGGAAAAGTCTGGGACCCACCAGATTTTTTCTTTGAGTGTATACTTTTATTATCATTTTTATCTTGTCCTCTATAGGGTTCTATAGAATTTTTAAATTACTTGTCTATAGGGAAAAAATCATTGAAATATATTTAAGTGTACAACTGTTTATTTTATTTTCACCTGGAGTCTTTTGTTCTATGAATGAATATATGCTTTAATCTCATAAATGTTTGCTACATCATTTACTAATCTATGCTATTTTCAATATTTCATTGGAGAAGCACGATTATGGTTACATCCTATCTACTACATTCTGACCCTTTTTTTTGTTGTTCTTTCCCTCTGTTTTCTAAGTCAACTTCTCATGTTTGGAATATCATCCATTACTATTTTCTACCACAGCATTCACTTCTGTTACAGGATGAAAATTTTAATTCTGTTCTTAAATTTTCAGTATTCTTGTAGCAGTTTGCCCTCTCAATTAATATTTCTAGCATCTTGGATAGCACTTCAGCTTTTTATAGCATTCTGACATCTCCTAGTGATGACATACCTTTACTTCCTTTCTTAATGAGATATCATCTAACATTGCTTTTTGTTTCCTATGGTGCCTCATCTACAAGATGTGCATGTTTTCTATGTCTTTAGAATAATACTGTCTATGCTATTCTGGCGAATTTTTTAATAAGCTCATTTACTTTCCTCTATATACATCTTTTTTCGTTGAAGTTATTGGAGTGACCCTGGTTTGCAAAACCATGCAGATTTTAAGTGTACAACTCAATAAAATATCATTTGCACATAGCAGTGTGCATCCATTGCCCCAGGCAAAGTCCTTGTCCCTTTTTAAATGAACAGAGAATAAGTCAGAACTAGTGACTACTGGGTGTAAGGTACCCTTTCCATCACCACTTTTAATCTCTTGTGTACTTGTTCTTTGTCCTTCTGTATTTGAAACTGGAAGGCAGGCTGACATGGACCAAACACAATACAGCTTCTACTAACACAAAGATCTTCCTGGCATGAGATAGTGTCTTCTCTTATTGCTCCTGCCTGGCCCTGTAATCCTGGGGGGAAAATTGGGC
>NW_006283770.1:7046394-7046919 GCF_000327345.1 Myotis davidii
CACCTTGTTTTGTATCATTAAGGTATCTGGGAGCCAATTAGGGGCAGCTGAGGAAAAAACTCAACTAGATCCAGCTCAGAATATGATATCCTGTCATGTAGGGTCAGCCCATTTCTGGTTGATGGAGTATATACATCCACCTTAAGGTTAAAAGTGGGGATGAGTTGAGGTTGCTTCCAAACTTCTACCTGTTAGCTGTGATGATCACATACAGAGAATAAAGGGCTGTTCCCACAAGCCACGCCCATAAGGAGTCAATAAAATTTCCTCTGGACTCTGGAAAACTGTTGTCATCTGAAGTTAACTGTTTAAGAGTTCAGTTGTTTCTGTGTTCATGAAACCTCATCAAGAATCAGTAAGAACCAAAGAGAGATACGATCAGGGAACCTAAATAGATCCTAATTTGTTCTAGGATCAGGCTTCTCTCCTCTCAGTTCTCAATAACCATGTTTCTTCTGAACTCTGTAGGAGATGAACCATCATAGGAAATTAGTAAGATCAGGAGAACACAGCAGGAAATTCAGA
>NW_006283770.1:7047004-7076541 GCF_000327345.1 Myotis davidii
ATAGGTGTATCTACCCAGTCCGTCAAATAAAATTGACATAATCCTAGACTTGTCCTGAATTACTTGTCTACCCCATGCCAAATTAATCATTAAATCCCATTACTTCAGCCTCAGAGAATTCTCTAAACTCTTCCCCTGCATCGCTGCCTCATATATCCACACACATCTTCACTCAGACTCTGCCAAATTCCAATTCTCCTGTGCCTTCCATCCGGAGAGTGTAACAGCCTCCAGCCAGTCTTCTTCCAGGGGCTCTCAAGCCTGGCTGCACATTAGAATCAACTTTAAAAAATAATCATGAATGGATAAACTTTGTGGACCGTAAGTTATATCTTAATAATGCTGTTTAAAAAATACTCATGTATAAATTTCAACCCAAACCAATTAGTATCTCTGGCCCTAGCATTGGAATTTTTTTAAGAAACACTACAAGGAATTCTAATGAACTGTCAGGGTTAAGAATTATTGCTGTGGTCTCACAACCATCAATAGCATCCAAACCTGGATTATCAGAATGTCTGAAATGTAGACACCGTAGGGTATCTCTACAACCTCCCAGCATCCCACCAGCCAACTTCTATTTCACCTGATCTGAGTTACTGCTCTAAAAATATATAATCCAGGTGACTTTAATTCTGATGATTGTCAGTCGGTTGGGTATCACTGCATCACAATGGGCTGCCCATTTGAGAATGCTGTACCTCATGCAGCAGTGCTTCTCAAATGTTGAAGTGCCAACAAACGACCTGTGAGTCTTGTTAACGTGCCATCTTCTTCAGGAGGTATGGAAGGTCCCCAAGATTCTGCATTTCTACTGAACTCCCGGATGTTGCTGATCCCACCTGTCCAAGACCACACTTTGAGCAGCTAGGTCCTGATCTCCTAGAAATGCCAACCCTCACAAAAACTCACCTTCAGCTACTAAGGCTTAATGACTGGCTTTCCCAGCCTTGCTCGCATCCTCTAATTTATGACTCCAACAATTTGCTATTTAGATCCCTGACTACTTTAAATCCAACAGCTACTGGAAGGAGGTAGTTCCACATTTTCCCCAGCTTAGATTTTTTTTCTGTTTTGCCTAAAAGAAGCCTCTTTAAAATTACCTCCACTCTCTTTTCACATTTCATAACAGGTAATAGAGATTTACTTATTCCCTATTCAATAGCACCTAGATTAATTGGTTGAACCTAGCTACAGAATCACTTTATAGAAATATATTACTAAAATGTGAAGCAATAGGACAACTGAAATGGTGTTACTGTTTTCAAGCCTCAGATTAAATGCTACTTCCCCCAGGAAACCTTCCTCGACTGTGTTTACTCCTAATAAGCATTCCGTCTGTGAGTTGGTGTGTTACCTTCCGACCCCATTGGGTAGCCCTTGATAGCATATGCCTGTGATTGCTATGCGTTGACTTTATGCATCAAGGTCTGACCTTATCCACTAAGGCTTGAGATCTGAGGAGCTGGCATCTCCTTTGGCTCAACACTGAACAGTTACACAAGGACTCAACCTGAAAATCATCACCTCCCTCATTAGATGAATTGCACTTATTGACATTCATGTGTATCCAGCCACAGATTCCCAAAATTTTCAAGCTTCAGTAAACCAAAATTAGTTCCTATCTGCACTTTTCTCTCTTCCATTCAAGAAACAGACCCAACCCATGCTGGAAATTACACCCTCTGATTCCCTCTTTAAAAATCTCAAGACATTCAGTCTCCAGATCATCCCCGAGTAATCCATTCAAAGATTCTTGTGATGATTACCAAAAATTATTTGCCAAGTGCTGGAGCTGATTACGGTTTGTTATCTGCCTCCAAGGTGATGAGACCAGACATGCTTTTAACATAGCCGCCAGGTGTTGAAAGGCTCCAAGTCATCTTCTACCAAACTGGCCAAGAGCAGCCTACAATGTCAACAGTAGAGAGATAAAGAGAGGGTGAATGCCTTGGAAGAGAGGGTTCTGAAAGCTCGGATGTTATAAATGGAAGAAAATGTTCTAAATGGAAGATGTGGAAATAAAGAAAGAGCAAGCCAGATAAAATGGTCAGGGACATATTTTCGGGTATTGTGTATTTCAGCAGAAAGTAAAACACATGTTAATGAAATGTGGGCTACAGCCTTACTGCTGACTAAAGATGTACACATATGGCTAATGGCACATATTCTGAATAATCAACAGAAAAAGAAATGTTTTGCTTCCGAAACAACAAAATTGGGGCATGCTATTCCTTCCTGATGTTGCCGGAGGCAGCCATGTCTCATTACGGCTCTGAAGCATACGTTCCTCATTCCTCTTCCAGCTCCTCTTTACTGATTTCTCTGGCGTGAACAGTACTTCTGTTTCTCTGTATAAATCTTTGCCAAGCTTTATGTGCTGGGTTTTGTTACAACTTAACCACCTATCTTTAGTCTGTCACTTTTTATATCCCCCAACCATATAAAGAATTGTCACTGTGTTATATTCCTCATAGAAAACGCCAAGGACTTTCAGGCCCAAGAATGCTCTTACACAATAAACTATTGATGTTTACAAAGAAAACAGGATACTAGTCAGAGTTCTGGAGCTGGGGAGGGGGAAGTGGGGAAGGGGAGGATGCAATTGAGCTAAGAATTTTACATCAAATCCAGGTGTTGTTCTATATAGGATAATCATAGTGAGAGAACGTGATGTGTATCAAGTTCAATATTTCAACTTGTATTGTTCTTTCCTTCAAGTAACACTGGAGTAATTTACAAGCATTCAGAGTTTCTATTCCAGGCCATTACACTTGTGTTTAATAAATCCCACATTTATTGACTCGATTATTGTATGCCATTTGGCTATTAGCCGCATCAGCTATCCAGAAGTTCATCATCTGCCATGGTAGAGACTATAATGGCTTCCAGTATGAAGCTAAACAAGTTAATAGACCAAGCCTTGATAAAGGTACCTTAGCTGCCAGTTTAAATTCATTCACGTCTGTCTATATAGCCAACAAGGCAATCCTATTCTCCTGATAATGAGAAGACTATGGCTTCCAATTGTCTTTGCTTCTCATCAGCTTCTGCTATCCAATTGGGCAGCATGATGAACACTTGCTTGTCGTGGTGAAATAAACTGAGCCATCAGGGATAAGAGAAACTCTACCAAGACATCAAATGCGCCAGTCCTGAAAGAGGGCCAAATAGTTTCATTCTAAGATACCCATTCTACAAGGAAGAAAACAGAAATGCTCTCTGAGTGATCACCTCATTCAGGCACCTATTGAGCTGAAGGACGCTAAGAGCTTCCCATCTTCTCCCCTCTTAAAATCAAGCTTTGAATCCAGACGTCTGAATTCACCCGCTATCTGCTGCAACATGCTGCTTCCAAGAGCCATCCTCAACAGTCGGAAACACGAGGCTAAAGAGATAGTAGAAGTCAGGTCATCCTCAAGTTTCTGGCTGATAAAATAATAGTTGGCCAGAGACCTATCCAAAGTCACACTGGTGATAGAAAAGGCCTTTGGATGATAGGAGGGTGCTTTGGGAAGATGCCATTTTAAATGTATCCGGTTCTCCTTTCTGCTACAAAATGTTCTTACATTGTAGTTGTTATTTGGGCAAATGCAGTAACTTAATGTTAATTATACAACTATTATCACTACTACCCTCCTTACATCCTTTATTGAAAGATCAATACATGCCAGATATATTGCTTTAACATGTATTATTCATTAATTCCCATAAGTAATATTTATTGAGTATCTGCTATGGGCACTGAGGTTATAGCAATGTTCAAATCAGACTCAATCCCTTCCCCAGAGAGAGCATACATGCTCATTTCTTAATGTATTTACTTAATGTTCACAACAAACTTACTAGATAAGTATTATTATTTGTATTTTGCAAATAATGAAATTGCGCAGAGAATAAGTGATGGGGCAGGAATTAAAACCCAGGCACTCTAAATGGAATACTACACAGCTGTAAAAAAGAAAGAACTCTTACCATTTGCAACAACATGGATGGGTCTGGAGAGCATTATGCTAAGCAAAATAAGCCAGTCAGAGAAAGATAAGTATCACATGATCTCACTCATATGTAAAATCTAATGAACAACATATGAACAAAAATAGATCCAGAGACACAGAAGCACCGAACAGACTGCCAAATCTCAGAGGGAAGGCAGGGGAGGGTGGGCAGGTAGGAAGAGAACAACTAATGAACATGTATGCATAGATGCATAACCCATGGGCATAGACAATAAGGTGGTGAAGGCCTGGCATGGGAGAAGGGAGGTGGGTGCAGGCTGGGAGAGGTCAATGGGGGAAATAAGGGACATATATAATAGTGTTTCAACAATGAAGATTTTAAAAAACTAACTAAATAAATAAAACCAAGGCACTCTAATTTCAAGCCACACTCTCAACCTTTTAACCCGACTGATGTTCTAAGATCCGAGGCAAACCTGGACTACATAAGATGGGAGGTCTGAAAATGTTAGCTTTTCGAGTACTTAGTGTCTTTACAATGGGAGACAGGTTTGTCAGCTTTTAAGCAAGCAGGATAAGTAGGGCATCCAGTTGTCAGAATGAGCGAAGAGAAAAAATCTGCCTGGTATTATCCATGGGGCAAGTGAGATAGTGCTAAGAATCTCTCCTACTTGGAGGTGCTGTTTAAGGCACCTTCTGGCTCAGATATGGGACAATGATTTTCAAATACCTCCAAAAGCAAATCTTAATGTCATAGGCCCCTTAAAACTCATCACAAATTACTGCGACATTATAGTCAAATCACACTGTGCTGAATACCAGGCTCCATATAAGATAAGAAATAGCAGGTGCCAACATTAAGAAAACAAATGGAAGCAAATCTTCCACATAAACACATTCTGCTTATTAGTATACTTTTATGAAAATTAGGAAAAGATCAATATCAATCCATTTTAGTAGCAGAATCCTTATGGAGCCCTGGGAGCAGCAATAATAGACTCACTGATCTCCGATCAGCCCCACTGTGTCGCTTTGTAATTCTTTCGCCTCTAACTGTAGCCTCTGAGAACTCAACCTCATAACTCCATTTGAAAAGCAGAAAGAACTCTAAAGTTCATCCAATATCCTCAAACACCAAGTCTACCAATTCTAAAACCTTCCTCTGTTTACAAGAGCTTCTTAAACTCCTGAAATTTGCCATCTCTGTTAAATAAGAGAGCCCAAGAGGAAAAATCATATGCACAAATATTAGTATAGAGCCAGTTTCCTTTGAATTTTCTTCTTATTTAACTTAGTACAATGCAGTATATTGGAATAACTATCAGTATACCCTTGGTATCAGGCTACTTCAATAAAATAGCTGGGGAGTGACCAGGTGTAAGTAAGCTACTTGGGTTGTGAGATGAACATGGTACTTTGAGCAGAAAAATGATTTTGTCCCTTCAATTTAATTGACCAGGTTGTCCCTGACAACACCATAACTATTTTTTAGTACCTACATATCCAAGAAAAGGGGAGAAAGTGACTCTAGAGAGAGCACTAAACCTGTGTTAGGCATTGTGCCCACATAGTTCATCTTTTGAAAATCTACAATGACCTGAAAGAAGCTCATAAAGATTAAATCACTTTCCCAAACAGGGTCACACAGACAGGAAGTAGTCAAGTTGAGATGAAACCCTGATTTTCTATCTCCAAAGCCCATATTTCCCAATATAGTCTCTGGCCTTAACCAGTGATTCCCAGCCGACAGTATCACAGTCATTTGAAGAAAGAGTCTAAAACTCTCCAAGTAATACTGCAAACAAAAAAATCTAATTTTAAAACCTTTCATAATAAACATCTGCCATGCAACCCTTTGTGCAGAAGAACTGGCTAATTAAATAACATCAGGTTACACAACTTCGTGAAAGGTTAGGACTTGCCAGACTAAATATATAGATTTTACTCTCAAGTAGTCTCCCTCCTGGCTCCTCCTCCCAGAGTAGCACCATTACAGTGAGGTGCCAACTTCACTCCTTGAGATCTTTAAGTGGTACTGACAGCCTCTAGAAGCCCTCGCCACAACTGAAAGGTATGGTGTGTAAGAACTTTCCATGCAGCAAACCATTCTAAGGGCTTGAAAAACAAACACATCTGCTTCCACATTCTAAGGCCTTCTATTCTTGCCAAGTAGACAGAACTATTCCCTGTGTTCAATTCCACACAGTCAGAGGCAAATGGAGTGTTTCCACGAGAAAGAAAATTCTGAATGAAAGGCAGTGTCTGCCTCTGTTCTGCAGGATTGAGGTCCCTCAGAACCCCAAAGGCATGTGCACATACCTGTACATACGTGCGTTTACAACTAATCCATTCCCTCTGCCACCGCCTTCGTTCAGGGGCTCACAGGGACTCAAAAGCCTTATTTAATAAATATCAAGCACTTTAGGGGACCCTGGGGATTTCCCCTCAGGCAAACATAAGGTCTCCTAAAGGCAGTCCGGCACAATTCGTCCAGCCCCAAGACTGTTTCGGTCATTTCGCCTCCAGCCAAACCGCACATCTGTGGTGCAGAATCTGTTGGTCACCAGCAGGTCGTCTCTATTGCCGGAAGACTGGCCTCATCTTTTTTCCTTCTTTCCACTCTTCAAGGTTGAGATTTGGATTGTTCTCTCAGCAGCCCCAGCCACTGGCTATACCCATTTATCTTCAGCTGATGAGTAATTAAAACTCCAGAAAACGTGTTTTAATGTTCGTGTGTGTGTGTGTGTATGTGTGTGTGTTTGTGTGTGTGTGTTGAGAGTAAAACCCATACAGAACTTCTACATCCATTCTAAGTCAGTCAGTGGCTCTAATTCTTACAGAACTAGCCACTGCTTATCTCATGGAGAGGGAAAAGTAGCCTCTGGACTCAGACTGGGCTGCTTTTAATCCTGGCTCTATTTATTGGCTCAATAGCCTTGGGCAAATTAGTTAACCTCTCTATTTCTGTCTTAAACAGGGAAACTATTTATTGTGAGGATTAGATAAGGTAATAAATGTAAAAGGTAAACAACAGAAAATCCCACATGGTAGCACTCCAGAATGTCAGCCATCGTTCACTCCATTCCTCCGTTCTATAAAGCAGGGCCCTTGCTGCTTGCGTTTATGCTGATGACTGGTCCAGAATACACCCAAAGTCCACCAGACACCAGACTAGGAAGAGGACTTACTTACAATAAGAAAGTGACAGATTGGGAGAAAAAGAATATAGATTGTGGAGTTTTAGAAATATATCTTATTTATGGCGTATGCCAAATCAAAGCTTCCCTAAGCATTTGCATTTGCCTCTCGTTCATCCCCCAACTCCTTGGTTAACGTACTTTGCCTCAAAGCAGATCCTCTCTCTGCAAAACTTCTCTGTCACTTTTTTCCTTGGTCGAAGGCATAGCTGAAGATGGTGCCCTGAGCAATAGATGGAAGGTCTCCACAGAGCAAGCCTTACTCTAATTAGAGGTAGAGTGTTTCATCCCAGCCCACGCCAGGGAGACTGAGCACGGCTTCAAAACACAGACTCAGAAAACATCTCGCTTGCAGATGCAGGTTTCAGCTCTCTCACAAGCAGTTAGGATCTATGGCATCTGACTTAACATGCTGCCTGAAAATCTCCCTTGATCATTTGCTCTCCTTGTACTTATTAGGGACTCTCAGGTTTAAAAACTATGATGTCACCACAAATGCCCCTACAAGACTTGAGAGCAAGCCAACCAACAAACAAAAAATAAAATAGTAAGAGAATTAAAAATATACCTTCACTAAGCAAATCCCTTCCTGTGAAGGGAAGGAAGCAGCATTGGATTTAGGAACTATTATGTACCAGACAGTCTCAGGACCTGTCTCTTTCATTCAAGACTTACTAGAAGGGAGTATGCAAGGGTGGAAGCCTTCTTACTGTCTTATATGCCCAGTGCCTAGAACATTGCCTGGCACACAGTTCTCAATAAATACACATTGAATGACTAAATAATAGCAACTTGTCACTTACAGACGAGTACGCTCACGAAGACAACTAAACTAACTTGCCCAAAGTACCCAGAGGAGAGAAAAGCTACAGATTGAAAATTCTAAATCCACTGCCCATATTTTACCCACTATCTCTTGTTGTCCATTTTTATGGTGCATTAAAAACCAAAGCAAAAGCAAAAAATCATCCTTTTTAATATTATAAGTGAAGAAGGTAAAACACTTGTTATGGACAACTGTCAATGCAAAATGCGAGATGATCAGACAATGAGTGCAATTCCAGTGCCGACTGTTAAGCTATAAAAGTGATGTCCCAGAAGAATTGGGAGAGAGAATGCCTTTGTGAAGAGGCTGGCAGCTAAAAGCAGGGTAAGAAAGAAAAAGATGTCATCGTTTGTCATTCAGATACCCAGCCTGCAAAGCCTTTGGTTTCGTTACTAGCGAGGACTCCAGAGCAAATGAGCACAAGAGAACAATCAAATTTGATGAACTGTATTCATTTAAAAGTGGAACAAGGCATCCCACTCAGGAAAGGGCTACAAATCATATAAATTGAAATATTCAAAAGTTTAAATGAATTAAGGACACCTAAAGCAGACATGGACAAGTTTCCCTGCAAAGGAATTTAGTGTTTATAAATGGTCCTAGCCAGAGCACACTGACAATAATGGGAAAATATTTGATCTTTAGAGATTGCTAGTTTGATTTTTCAACCGATATTTTCTTTCTTCTGTGGCACACAGAATATCAGAATATTTAATCACATAAGCACTTATTCAGTTGACTGGGGGAAAGACATTTCTTCCCAGATTAGTGTAAAACCTCTAGCCCCTTTTTATAATAACTGAAAGTGGTTTCAAACTTAAAATGAGCAGTGTCCCTTTAAAATTATTTACTTCACAGTTAACATCTGGCCCTATATAATATAGCTAGGACTAGAGATCTCTTTGAATTCAATACATGTAATCCAATGCCAGGTTACCAGGAAAACAAAAAGGTGGTAAAAACAAAATCAATGCTTTGTATTTTTCTGAGGCCTCCTAATAATTCTCTACACATTCTTGCTGAATCAGGGTGCAAAACAGTTCCATAGTAACATGAACATATTATGTTGTAACAAATTCAGTCAAGAGGCAGACTCATCGACTCCCAGCAAATCCAAGATCAGTGTGTCCAAGAGACACAAGGTGACTTTTGTTAAAAAAAAAAAAAAAAGAAGAAGAAGAAGTAGAAATTATATAACAAAAGCTAGGACACTGTCTATACTTCCCTAAAATCCTGCTTTCATGAAGCCAGCATGAACCAGATCCTTTTAAAAGGTCCTCTCAGATAACAGCTTCCAGTTATCCTGGCATCAAGGGTCATTTAATCCATATAAGCCTATAAGCTTTTTAGAAGTCTATAACAATCTTTAAGATGTAAAAAAGTATGTACTCAAAAATACAAAAAGAAAACTACACAATCAATATTATGTGTTGATTTGTCTACAAAATGTACCATTATATCAATTTCTTAAAGTATAAAAATGTACATCTGTAAAAATATAATCACATTCTTTGATTTTTCTCACTTACCCTGAGTATTTATTGTGAGTGCTGAGAAATCAAAATAATTCGTGAATTAAATGTGTAACCTAAGCCAAATGACTTCAAAAGTTAAACTAATAAACTCCTTTAAAATTTGTATAGTAAACAGCGCTATTGAATAGAGTGTGTGGGGGTGTTTCAATTTATTCAACATGAATTGGTTTGGGTCCTCCAAGTATGAGCACTTAACACGTACAAAGAGTTTACATGGCCACCCCACCCCCAGCATCCTCCACTCCCTTCCCCTTTCCCACCCTTCCTCCAGAGTGATGTCTGTAAAATACTAGACTGGGAACTCGTCTGCTTATACTCAGGAGTGGCTTCACACAGTGCTCAGGATGAAATCCGAACTCCTCCCCATAGCCAGGAAGACACCCAGCGCCCAGTCTCACCTCACAACTCAGTCCCTCACTGTCCACTGTTTGAGGGAATCCTATTAATTCTACCTTCAAAACATATCCAGAGTCTGACCATTGTCACCACCTGCTCCACCCTACTCTGCACAGCCATCATCTCCTGACTTAATGAGGATTGCCTCAAAGCAAGTGTCTCTTCTTCTATCCTGCTGGCCATAGTCAGTTTTTACCAACACAACCTGAGTGAATCTATTTAAAAAGAAGTCAGCTCATGCTAAATTCTCTACTCAAAATTCTCCAGTGGAAGCGTTCGCTCAGAATAAAACCCAAAGGCCACACAATGGTCTACACAGCCCTCCATGATCTGGCCCCTTGCTACCTCTGTTTTTCTCCTGGCTGTGTCCTGATCAGACCAGGAACATTTCTGCTTTCAGGCCTTTGCACTGGCTTTCTAGGTCAGAAACGGTCTTCCTCAAGACTTTTGCAGAACCAACTGCCTCACTTCCTTCAAGTCTTTGATTCAATGCCACTCTCTTCCGAAACTGACTCTGACCACCATGTGACAAATTACAACCCAGCATTGCCACTCCCACCACTTCCGTCTGGCAATCCCTGCCCTATCTTTGCTTTCTCTCATTACACCACGTTCTAATATCTTCTACAGTTGATTTATTTCTTAGGGTGTGTTTTTGTTCGGTTAGTGTTTGTCTCTATCCCTACTAGAATATAAGTTTCAAGAGAGCAGGGATGTTAGGTGTTCATAATATATTTCATGCTTCTAGACCAATACCTGGCAGCTCAAAAAATACAGGTTGGATGTTGAGTCGGTCTCTTTACTCTTTGAGCACTGGACTTTCAGTCTGTTGTATAACAAAGAAGGTGCCTGGTCTTTGTCCTGGGTTCCTAACACAAGAGTTCTAAAACTCTTGGGATTTCCCAAGTAACAGAAATGTCTCTGTTATTCATGAGCCCCTAAATCATAACTGAGTTTATGCTAATGAGGTGACACTTGGTGGTTCCCTAGACCAGCGGTTCTCAACCTGTGGGTCGTGACCCCTTTGGCGGTGGAACGACCCTTTCACAGGGATCGCCTAAGACCATCCTGCATATCAGATATTTACATTACAATTCATAACAGTAGCAACATTACAGTTATGAAGTAGCAATGAAAATAATTTTATGGTTCGGTCACAACATGAAGAACTGTATTTAAAGGGCCAGAAGGTTGAGAACCACTGGTCTAGACAATTTCAGGATGGGGCCTAGTCACAAAACCAACCATGTGATTAGGAGGTTGGAGCTTGAGCCAACCTGACTTCCAGAGAAAGATGGGCTGCATTTTAAGTTCACTCACATAGCCAATGATTCGGTCATTCATGCCTACATAATAAAACCCCAATAAAAACTCTGGCCACCAAGTTCAGTGGACCTTCCTGGTGGCAGGAGGGTGGCACACCCTGACTCCACAAGGAGAGGGCATGGACACTTTGGGTCTTGGATTCTCTCAAACTTCCCCATATGTGTGTCTTGTCTGTTCCTGACTTGTATCCTTTATAACACAACTATAACAATGATAAATTTTTTTCTGAGTTCTGTTATGTGTTCTAGTGAATTATTAAACTCAAAGAAGGCCATAAAACCCCCAGGTATGGCCCAACCGGTGTGGCTCAGTGGATGAGCATCAGTTTATGAACCAAGTCAGGGTTTGATTACAGGTCAGGGCACATGCCCAGGTTGGAGGTTCGATCCCCAGCAGGGGGCGTGCAGGAGGCAGCCATCAATGATTGTCCCTCATCATTGATGTTTCAATCTCTCTCTCCTTCCTTCTCCCTTGCTCTGTGAAATCAATTACACACACACACACACACACACACACACACACACACAAAGCAGATCTGTAGCCAGTTGGTCTGAAGTGAGGGCATTGTGTTGTGAACTGTGCCTTTGAAACTGTGCTAATTCGAGATGGTTAGTGCCAGAACTGAATTACAGTACACTTGATGTCAGTAGATGTCCCTCAAACAAAATGGAGAGAAGCAGCCTGAAGTTCACTCTTCTGCATTTGGTTTTTAACTAGTCTAGAAACAAAGAAGAAGCATTACTCAAAAGAAATCAAAGTAATAGATTCATTCATAACTGGATTAAAGACTATGTCTTAGATCTAAGGGTAAATGGAATCTCCTATTCTCCTCATACTTCTAGACCAGCACTATCCAAAGAAAATGTAAAATGAACCTAAAATCTGAGCCACCTATATAATTTTCATTTTTTTTAGTAACCACTTTTTAAAAAGTAAAGGTAAAATTAATTTTAGTTATGTATTTGACTTAACTCAATTTGTCCAAATATTATCCCAAAAAGTAATATAAAAATTATTGAGATATTTTTAATATCTCAATAATTGATCAAAATCACTAATTGACAAAATCTGTTTATAGCACATTGAGGATGGAGGGGTGTTGGCCAATTCAAAAGAGCACAGCCCATCCCTGCAGAACAGAGAATAAATCTAGCCTCTACTAGTGAACTATGGCCCAGTGAATGTCTGGAAATCCCAACAGTCAAATAAGAGGGGTAGTTGGGAAGCATGAGAAATCCCAGGACCTCAATTTCTCTAGAGAGGGGGTAAAAGAAAACTTTGCTTCTCTATGGCCCACAGTAAATCAAGGATATGGATGACTTTTCCCTTTCTCTCATTGTAAAGCCTTTGAAAATGTCAATGACAGCTAATGTTTCTTGAGCAAGGCACCCTATCAAGCAATTTAAGAAACATATTTCACTTAATCTTTACAACAAATCTCTTTTTCAGATAAGGAGACTTAGGCATAGTGAAATTAAATAACTTGTCCACGGCCAGCTAGTAATAATTGAATTTGGATACCAGATCTTTAACTCCAAAGTCTAACTTGCTACTAAAATTCTACAATGTAAGAGCTCTCCCCTTATTTTCATGTGGTCAGCTTCTGTGCATCCCTCAAAGCACAACTGAAACATCAATTCTTCCTTGAAGCCTTCTGTGATCTCCTTGCTAATGTAGATCTCACTCCAACTCCGGCCCAATCATTTCTCCATTACTCAGGTTGATTTTGTTAGTGTCTAATCATGACTCAAAATTTTCACTCACACACACATACACACACACACACATACATACATACATACATATGCCATGTATTTGTTCATTATATGCCTCCAAGAGAACATAATTCCATGAGAGCAAAGACCACCTTTTCTGTCTTATTAACTATTGTATCCTCAGGGTTTAAATCCATGATTCATGCATGTACAGATATCTTGTTTCCCTGTGCTTTGCTTTACTGTGCTTCACAGACGTATTTTTTTTTTACAAATTGAAGGTAAGTCCCTCCAACAGCAAAAAGACAATTATGACTCACTTCATTGCTGTGGTCTGAAAACAAACCTGCAATATCCCCAAGGTATGCCAGCAACAGGAAGAACTAAAAACCCCATCAGCAGTGTCTGGCCCATTATTAGATTTTGTGATGTCAAAGTCTCTTTATGGGTAAAAAAGAGAGAGGTCCACAAACTCCACTATTTTCAATGAAGATAAGGGAGGGAGTCCTAGTAGATAATTCAAGATTTTTCTTCTTTTATATTTCACTCTTCCCTATATGCTGGTTCATTATTCGGTACATAATAGGATTCTGAAATCAATAATATAATGTTTTACCAGATGTCAACGTATAGCAATAACTAGATTGAAATCCTATATAATAAAAGCCTAATATGCTAAGTGTCCGGTCTACAGGTCGGCCATTCAACCAATCAAAGTGTAATATGCTAATGATATGCTAAGGCTGCTCAATTGCTTGCTATGATGTGCACTGATCACCAGGGGGCAGACACTCTGACCAGTAGGTTAGCTTGCTGCTGGGATTCAGCAGATGGGAACTGAGCAAGATGGGCCAGACATGCCCTGGAGCCCTCCCGTGGTCCTTCAAAGGCTGGCCAACCTCCCGTTTCCCTCCCTAGCCCTGATCATGCACCAGTGGGGTCCTTTGGCCTGGCCTGTGACATCTCACAATCTGGGACCCCTCAGGGGACGTCAGAGAGCCAGTTTTGGCCCGATCCCACAGGCCAGGCTGGGGGACTCCACTGGCGCATGAATTCATACACTGGGCCTTTAATGTTACATAAAAACACATGTACATGGAAAGACCATCCCCCCTATAATGAAGGTGTAGCTAAACCACAGTTACAGAAAACCAAATGGCATAACTTATCAGTTAAGAATAATAGCTAATATTTTTTAAGTGTTTACAATTCCCAAGGTTTTAACATGTATTATATAATTTAATTTAATCCTCAAAAATTGCGATGAAATTAATAATATCATTTCCATTATACAGAAGTTGTATTAGGGCTATCCAGTGAAACAGAACCAATAGGATATATGGAGATAGAGATAACAGGAGATTCATTATACTAGTAGGTGTTGGCTCATACAATTATGGAGGCTGGGAAGACCCACCGTCTACCATCTACAAGATGGAGAAACAGGAAAGCTGATGATATAATTCAGTTCAATCCCAAAGGCTTGGGAATTAGGGGAGCCAATGGTGTAATTCCCAAGCCAAGGTGGAAAGCCTGAGAATCTGGGGGTCACTGGTATTAAATCCTAGAGTCTGAAGGCCTGAGAACCAGGAGATCTGACATCCAACAGCAGAAGATAGACCTCCCAGCTCAGTAAGAGGCAGAGACATCACTAGGTGCTGTTCTACTTAGTGTGCCTAACCCCATGTGGTTGGTTCATTGACATAAAACATTCTTCACTGCTGTTGGACTGCTGGGCCCAATGCAGGTGGACTCTTGAAGATGCCATAAATGAATTAATTGTTTAAAGGTAAGACTACAGGTGCAACTTCTAATCCAGCAACAGCTTACTCCACTTAGTTCATCTCAGGACATCTTCACAAGTCACTCCCTGCAGCGATGGAAGAATCATTAGTAGAAAGCAGACCTATTGATTCATCTTCATGCTCTGTCTTTCCCTGGGTCTCAGAGCAAAGAAGAGATAACGACTGTCCCTGAGATATGAGATCCCAGACATATCATGTTAATTATTCAGATCCTGGTGTACAACAGAAAGTAGGAGACACTTATTTCCCTGAGTTGTTAAATATCATTTTTTCTTTTCCTTGATGAAATAAAATTTTCCATCAGAGTAATTACGAATTGCTTGTTACTCATATGAGATCACCTTGCTTTCCTAGTACAGGATCAGCACAAAGATCACCACTAGAGTGTCAGCAATTAGAGGCCTCAGTGTCACTGTGAGATCAGGGTAAAACGCTCAGAAGCCGCTCCTGCCACTTCCAAAACAAATCTCAATGCACAGTGCAGTGAAGCAAGAAATGACACGCGTGTGCTTACTGAGAAAAGCAAACGGAAGCAACAGTTTAATTTAAACAGGCTAATCCAAACACTGGCTTCCCTTAAAGCTTGGAAAATGCCGTTTCATTAAATCATGTTTTCATTTCAGGAGATGACGGTCAGACCCAAACTATTTTATTATAATAGAAGATAGGAACATGTAAAGATAATACAATTTTGGATTAAGTTAATCAAAATGTATTTGAGTGCCTTTAAAAAAATTTTTTATACTGAACTTATAAATTTCTAGGCCTCAACCAGGGACAGCCTTGTACAAATTTGCTGCATATAATATCCATGGACTCATACCCATACAGTTGCTTCTCTGCCCACAAGTCCATCAGTTTCATCTTATGGGAGCTATGCCCATTGGTGTTAAAATCTCCTTGGAGAGAGGACTTGTCCTTATACACAATCATGTTGCTTAAACTCTGGGATCGTCTATCTACACCCTAGATTTGAACTCAAACTCAATTTCCTTTAACTAGAAGATGGCAAAGTGACATAGAAGGTTTTAATCAACAAACTCTCTGCATATAAAAGAAGGTATAAGGAAAAATAATTATAGTCTCTTTAACACCTTAAGCACCCAATCAGTCACCAGTGACTGACACTATACTTTCTGTCCGGAAGACAAAACAGGCTGGGCGCTTATTGTGTTAAACCATTTATATGTCGTTGGGAATAATTCATATAACTTTTTCCTGGGTTATGAAAATAATATATGATCATTATAGAAAACTAAATATAGATAGGTAAAAATTTATAAATCATTTATATTCTACTAGAGTCCTGGTGCACGGGATTCATGCACTGGTGGGGGGAGGCCTGTGGGAAGTGGCCTGCTGTGGGAGGCACCACTCATCCTGGTCAGCCAAGCTGTGCTCACATTATGGGACCACCAAGGGGAAGCTCCTGCATTGAGTGTTTGCCCCCTGGTGGTCACTGCGTGTCATAGTGACTGGTTGACTGGTCATTCTGGTCATTCCACTGTTCTATCACTGGGCTTTTATTATATAGGATAGCCAGTAAAGGAAGTAAAATTCCAAATATTTTTATAATTTTTCAAAAGAGA
The DNA here is from genome assembly GCF_000327345.1 of Myotis davidii. Taxonomy (NCBI): domain Eukaryota; kingdom Metazoa; phylum Chordata; class Mammalia; order Chiroptera; family Vespertilionidae; genus Myotis; species Myotis davidii. Next base: position 7,063,353 of record NW_006283770.1, read on the forward strand.
AAAATCTTATTGAACACCTCATTTGCAGCTTGCTCTTATACATGAGAATAATATATCAACTATTTATTTCTCTTTTATTGCATATTTCTACAACATTATTTCAAAGTCTACATTTTTTAACTATATGATTATACACTAATTAAATGTGACCAGTTTCTTGTAACTGGACATTGTTCATTTTAATCTTCCTCTATTTTAAACAAGTGGATAAACATAATATACTAGAGGCCTGGTGCACCAGTGGGTCCCTCAGGGTGGCCTGCAGAAATAGGGCCAAAACTGGCTGTCCAACACTGCTTGCCGTTACTGCCTGCCACATCTGCTCATCCTGGGCTGCTGCACCTGCCACTGCTGCTGCTTGGTAGGCTCACTGCTACTCTGCTGCAGTCTCTGGGCTGCAGCAGCCAGACATGAGCCCTGCATCTGGTGCCCGCTGGTCAGCTGAGCGGCACTCCTGCTGTGGGAGTGCACTGACCACCAGGGAGCAACTTCTGCATTGAGCATCTGCCCCCTGATGGTCAGTGCGCATCATAGTGACTAGTCAAATGGTCAAAGGGTCGAATGATCACTTAGGCTTTTATATATATAGATTGATGTGGTATCCTAAAGATAAATTCCAGGAGTGAAAATTGCTGGCTCACAGAACATGAAATACTTTAAGACTTGATGAACACTGACAAATTGCTATGCTGAAAAAGTAGTGCCCATCCATGTCCCCACCCAAAAAAAAAAAAGTGTGAGGTGTCTTTCCCCCTTCATGTTCTGTACTTCAATCTTGATATGTTTGCAAAATTGAAAAATGGCGTCTAATTATTTTAATTGGCATGAATTTGATTATTAGAAAAGTTTAACAGCTAATGGACTGTGCTTTCCTATGAAATGCCTTTTTAAATGTTTTGTTTTGTGTTATATTTAAATTTCACATTTATCTTTTTCCTTATTAATTTGACATGATCTTCATATACTAAAATATACTCAGGCATATGTATTACAAATCTGTTTTTTGGACTTCACTCTTAAAACCTTCAAACTTTGAAATTCACAACCCTCCCTTTCTTGCCCTTTTTCCTAGACATTTCTTCAATTTTTCAGACCATTGCTACTCAAATATGTTTACCATGAAAATCACTGACATTATTTAGGCTATAGCTAGATGCCAGTTATTGTTTTAAATAACATTTTTATCATCTAGTCTTTGTGTAACCTCAGGAAGTAATTCACCATCCCTGCATTTCAGTTTCGATATCTGTGCTAGACAATTTCTAATATCCTTTCTGCTTCTAAAAGTCAATGATTAAATGAATTGGCAAATACTGAAATTTTCATTTTGTATGCATTTGGTTTTAGAGGAGAATTTATTTTTAAATCTAATAAAAATAAAATGAAATTTAATGAAGAGAAAAGCTTGCTAAAGCAACTGACTTATTAAAAGCATGTACTTTATGCTCAGCATGAAAATCTAGTTGGTCTCAAATGAATGCCCATTTGAAAAGGGGTCCCCCAGAAGGCTATGTTATAATCACAGGTTGTTAGAGTTCCAGAAAAATTCCCTGAAGTTTACATAACCCACGTCTCTCTCATATGATGACCCTGAGGCAGACAGGGAAGCTGACTAATAAGTCACATAGGGAGTCATAGGAAACCTTGAACGGGGACCCAAAACTCCTTTCCTCTGAGGGGAATTCTTCTGCTTCGGTATACCTTTAGCCTTAGATCCCAACTATTAAAAGTTCAACTTTTGAAAATTAGCAAATAAGGTCATATTATTTACCAATGTCATGTCATACTGCCATGGACAATATAATGTCATACGATTCATTGGAAGGGAGTTTCTTGGATATACACAGGAATCCATGTAATTCAGCTCACTGGCTGGCTCCACCTCTATTGTCCCTGTGACCTGGGCAAGTAGCTGGACTTCTCTCACTTTGGCTTTCCTATCCTCAAAATGGAGAAAATGAAGTACCTACTCATAACAGTGTTGTGAAGATTAAATGCATTCATGCATGCTCAGTGCTTGGCCCAAAGCCCAGGGAGTTGATAGTGCTCATTCAATGTTAGGGGTTCAAACTATTGAGATTTAGATATTACAATATTCCAAAGTGTACGGAGTGGAAAGCAGTATTTTCCTCTATCCCTCTTTTCCAAGTCTCAAGTCAAAAGGAATTATTTGAATAACCAACAAGCACTTTTTACAAAAGTTTTTACTGAGTTTCTATGGAGTGTTCGGAATGATGCTGAGCTGTGTAAGAAACAGCGATAAAAGAGAAAGGATCCATGTCCAATTGTTTCCTCTTACAAGAGGCATCCATGATCCACTGTTCCCATCTGGGCCACTTAACCAATCCCTCCTCAGTTGTCCTCCACTTAATATGAAAGCAGTTAAAAAAATAAAGCCATAGATCAATCTCCTTCCTAAATAGGACCAGTTAGAAAAGTTAAGTGAAGTTTCTACTCATAATAGGGAACCATATAATTAAATACACAGTAACAGATTTACAAAGAAATATATAAGGCCTATAAAAAGAAAATAAACGTAAAAATTTTATTAAGGTATACAAAAGTTGACTTGCAAAAGAGAGATACTATATTCTTGTGAAGATATCAATGCTCTCAAAATTACTTATTTATAAATGTAATGCAATTCCAGTGAAAAACACATCTTTGAAATTTGATGTAATTAATAGAAACACCTTTGAAAAAATCGATAAGGAAGAAGAGTCAAGCAATGTTTAAAGAAGAAAAAAAAGACAATGATCAGTTCAAAATTTGTATAGCCTGATGTTGAAAGCATAGTGCAAAATTACAAAAACTGAACTACTGACTTAAATATAAGTAGTCTTTTCTTATGATAAAAGGCATTTTAAATTAGCAATAAAATGGGGATTATTAAGTAAAGAGTTCTGGTACGCTTGATCAACTATTTGAAGAAAAAAAATAACATTAGACCCCTACCTCACACCATAAGGTGAGTTAAAGCACAAATAAATAATTGCTTAAAATTAAGTTGTAAAACAATGTAGAAATTAAAATAGTCCACCAGTGAGGAATGCTTTTCTAGTCACAAAAGCAAGGGCATAGAGCAAAACAGGAAAAAGGAAAAAGAGAGAGAGAGAAAGAACCCATGGACACGGACAATATTGTTGAAATTGCACAGGGCAGATAAGGTGGGTGGGAGAGGGTGTAGGGGGATGGATAAATGGTGATGGGGGAAAAAATAAAGAAACAAAAAGCAGTGATGATGAAGGATTTAAAGATTTGATATTAATCAATAATCTTCTGTCAACCCTGGAACACTGTAAACAAAGTTAAAAGGTAAATGACACACTTGGAAAATAACTGAACATATTCTTAAGCCCTAAAAATTTTAAAGATAAAGATGAATCTACACTAATAAGAGACAAAGATGCTAATTGACCTTACCTTTGCTACGCCCAAGCCACACCCACCAGCCAATCAGAGAGACTATATGCAAAGTAACCCACCCAAGATAATGGCCGGCAGCCATGGAGTTGGAGCAAGCAGGAGGCTTGGTGGCCCTGGCGATGGAGGAAGCCAAGCTTCCCGCCTGCTCTGGCCAGCTGTGGCCTCCGCAAAAGGCAACAAAGTTTCAATTATAGAAGCTAAATAAACCCCAGATCCCTGCTTCCAGCCAGCCTCCACTGGGAGCTTGGATGGCTGGCGGCTGTGGCCAGCCTGCAAACAGCCATCAACCCCTAACCCAGACTGGCCAGGCACCCTAGCGGGGACCCCTACCCTGAAGGGGCTGTGGCCAGCCTGCAAACAGCCATCAGCCACTCACCCAGGAAGACCACACCCTCATGGGGTGAGGGTCCCTGCTAAGAGGCTTAGCCAGCCTAAAAACAGACATCAGCCCCTCACCTAGGCTGGCCAGGCACCCCAGCAGGACTCCACCCTGATCCGGGACACCCTTCAGGGCAAACCAGCTGGCCCCCACCCAGGCACCAGGCCTCTATCCTATATAATAAAAAGGTAATGTGAAAATTGACCCTAACAGCAGAGCGAATGGGAATCACTGGTCATTATGACACACACTGACCACCAGGGGGCAGACAGTCAATGCAGGAGCTTCCCCCTGGTGGCCAGTGTGCTCCCACAGTGGGAGCTCTGCTCGGCCACTAGCCAGGCTGATGGCTGCCAGTACAGTGGTGGTGGTGGGAGCCTGCCTCCTCAGCAGTGCTAAAGATGTATGACTGCAGCTAGGCCTGCTCCTTGTTGGCAAGTGGACATCCACTGAGAGCTCCCAGGCTGACAGAGGGATGTCTGACTGCCAGCTTAGGCCCAATCCTTTGGGGAATGGGCCTAAGCCAGCAGGTGGTCATTCCCCGAGGGGTCCCGGACTGTGAGAGGGCACAGGCCAGGCTGAGGGACCCTCCCAAGTGCACAAATTTTTGTGTACCAGGCCTCTAGTACATTAATAAAAAATGGGCAAAGGGAATAAATTTGCAACTCACAAAAGACATGCACATGTACAATATGCATATGGGAAACATTTAACACATAGTAATAAGAATCATGTAAATTAAAACAACAGAGAAGGATTATTTACCCACCAAATTACAAGGACTCAAAATTCTAATATCTTAAAGATGATCTGCTTGGGCTAAAAGCACTTATATACACTATGAGGTTTGAACAGTCACACATTTTTGAGGACTATTTAGCAATATTTCACAAGAACCATAACACAGTAGTATCTTTTATATTTAACAATTCTATATGTTTAAGAAAAATAGATATATTTACAAAAATGTGTATATAGTCAACACAACAATTATTTTAAAACTAGTAAGGCTTAGAGAATTATAATTCACAGAAGATATAATGTAAGAAGCCATTTAAACTTATGGTCTTGAATATTTAGGGTTGAAGAATATATTATTAAATAGAAAAGTATTTCACCACATGGTAAATGAAAGTATTCACATTAAAGAGAGAAAGAGATAGAAACACAAAAAGAGAGAGACAAAGAAGGGAGGCAGAAATTAGAGAAGTGCATATCAAAATATTAAATGTGGTATATCTCTAGGTAACAGGATTATGGATGGTTTTATTTTTGTCTTTTGAGATTTTTCTATATTTCAAGTTTTATGAAATGAAAATGCACTCCAGTCAGACCTCTGTATCCTTGTGTTCCACATCCATGGATTCAACCAACCTCAGAGCAAAGTTATTGTTTTTAATGTTACATGGTTGCTGACGTGTAACACGGTTACACGTCAGCAACCATGGAGGCTGAGTCCTGTATTAAACATGTAGAGACTCTAGTTTCTTGTTATTAACATGTAAACTAGGCCTGGAGGCTGGGTCTGTATTAAACATGTAGAGACTCTAGTTTCTTGTCATTATTCCCTAAATTGTACAGTATAACAACTGTTAACAAAGCATTCACATTATTAGGCATTATAAGTAATATACAGATGACAGGAGGATATGTGTAGGTTATGAGCACACCCTTTTATATAAGTGACTTGAGCATCTGAGGATTTTGGTATCGCAGGAGGTTCTGGAACCTAATCCCCCATGGATACCAAAGAATGCATGTACTTTTAAAATCAGGGATAGAAATCATATCCTGAAGGAGATATAAAAAGTACCTACAAAATACATATATCACAGGGACAAAAAAGCCACATTAAGTATTGTATTGCTGTTGATATTCCTATTATTTAGATTTCATAAACAGCAATTGATTTTGACAAAGAATCTTGTTTATCAGAGAGACACATTCACTCAAGTAAGGCACTCAGTAGCCCAAATGAAACCCATTGTAACCAAAAAATGCAACACACAAAGCAATACAAAGAAAAGCAATTTTGCCAAACAATTAGGGAAAGCTTCCAAGGCCTGACAATTACTCCAATGACCCCTGTTCCAATGTCCACTAATAAAATGCAACCACTGGATCTCATTGGGTACAGAGTCCAGAAAGTGAAAGAAGCTCCTCCTAGAGACTCTTGTCACTGGGACCCCTGCTCATCAACAGGACCTGGCCCTCAGCAGCAGTGACAGCCCTGGAGAACCAGGATGGCGGCTCTTTAGGAGTAGCTCCCTGAACCCCGAGTCTACAGAGTCCTAGTCACTTGTCTGCTAGAATAGACCTGAAGCTCATAGAATGACAAAGTCACATGGCATCTTAGTGACCCAGAGTCCTACCCCCTCACTTAACAGATGAGAAAACTAAGTCCCATAGAAGTTGACAGACTCTGAGGTCACCCTGGTATTTCCTAATCCCAGTTACAGGAGACAACAATCATTAGAGAAAACTTTTAAAAAATCATTTACACCAGAAAGAGGCTCTTGTTGACCCTAAGCTGAGCCATGTAAGCTGATCAGGGTGAAGGTGTGCATACTGATGTGTCACCGCAGGTTCAGAAATAATTCCTCTGGTTGAAGTCAGATAACACTGCACATTTTAATTCAGGGAGTCCTTTCAGAGTCTGTGCTATCTAACATGCACGTGACACCTTATTAAATCAACTTCCTAAGAAAAAGCCAATTTAAAACAGACTGTCTCAAAACTTACATCTATATAATTTATGAGTTTTAAGTAATCTCTATTCAGATTGTCACTTCCAAGAATCTAATTAAAATTATTAGTACACAGAAGAGAGACAGAAGCAAGCTGGAAAAGGATAAATAGAAAAATTTGCAGATCTTTTCATTTTCCCATCTATCCCTGATACAGCAATGCTAAATAAAACCAAACATATTATCTAGTGATGGGAGGGGGTGGGGCAAGTCAAGTTAACAATACTGCGACAAAGACAGGCAATATCTTATTTTTATTCATTGGCTCTGAAAGTATTTAAAATGCAGCAGAGCCAGCGTCAGTGACTGACATCAACATCTGTGTTTGCTTGCGGCATCAATTGTCAAATTAACATTGCATCAACATATACTTTATTTTTTTTCCATTTAACTTTTAATGCATTGGGTTCAGGCCTGCAATGAAGAGCTGCCATGAACTACAAAGCTGTGTGGGTTTTCAAAAGACTTAGCTCATAGGCAGCAACACAGAGCTGAGATCTTTGTTGGGATGGATCTGTATGTTCTGAGACCACCATGCTACAGGGGAGGCCTAAAAGTGATGCCAGTGAGTGGATATCCAGCCCTAATCGGTTTCCCTCATCTGATGCCTTAGCTGGAAAACAATTAGGAAGCATGGTATTTATAGTTATAGCCTGACAATGCAGCTCAGAGAGCTTAAACACAGTTCACTTCAGTGTGGAAGACAATGAACAAGAAGAGACTACCATAGATGTACAATGTGGTCCGGGCCCACCCACACAGCATACCTTCAGACAGCGCCATTCCCAGGATATTCCCATATTCCATGTGAATAGTGCTCCTAGAGTTATGCAACTTCCTCCCCTTTTCCCTGCTAACCTCCCTCATCCCTTCCCTACTTTCTGTTATCAGAATCAAGATACTGACATTTTTAAACCAGTGGGAACATACCCAAAGGGCAAGAACAAGGACTGTGTGCTTTCCTATAAAAAACAAACAAACAAGTACTTGCAGCCCAGCTGGTGTGGCTCAGTGGTTGAGCATCGACCTATGAACTTGGAGGTCACTGTTCAATTCCCTGTCAGGGCACATGCCCAGGTTGCGGGTTCAATCCCGTGTGGGGTGTGCAGGAGGCAGCCAATCAATGATTCTCCTCATCATTGATGTTCCTATCTTTCTCCCCCTTTCCTTCTCTGAAATCAATGAAAAATACATATTTTTAAAAATAGAAATTTTAAAAATAAAAAACAAGTACTGCTATCTATCAGTAATGTCCTTCATTCAACTCATTCCCTTCATCCATTTATTAGTTCCACATTTACCGACAGCTCACATTTTCCTAGGTGTTGGAGAATCAGAGGATAAAGTTGAATAGATAAGAGTTCTACATTACCAAGAAACCATATCCAATGTGCAGAACCACCTTGGACACCAGGTTTCCTGTTGGCACAAGGGAAAAACAGGAAGGGGACTCAGGGCCGTGTAATTTTGCTCCAGGACATCGCAACTCCAGATTCTTGAACAAAGAAGGAAGAAGTCTGTCTCATCCTCTGAGGATGGTACCTGTGGTAAATTGTTGGCAAACTGCCCCTAATAATTCTCCTCCATATCGCCAGGCCCCTGGGTAGTCCCCTGCTACACGAATTCTAATCTCAGCCATGTGACTTGCTTTAACTAATAGGACGATAGCAACCATCACAAAAATGGACGCATAACAAGTGCTTGTGTGTTGGGGCTTGCCTTCTCTTGCTGCTCTTGAGAACTCTGAAAGCACCACCATGTGAGCAAGCCCAAGACACTGGAGAATTCTCGGCAGATACTCAGCTCATTCACCCCATTGCCCCACCTGACATTAAGCCCCTTTCCAGTGATCTGAGGGGGATGTTCCCGGCCAGCAATTTTCAACCAGTGTGCTACAAGAATTTTTAAAACATGACTATTTAGTCAGGACCACTCATCTTTCTCTTAGATTGTCAAATTTTAAAAAATGACAACAGCCAACACAACAATAGCCACCTGGTGTGAATGAATCAAAATTACACCTAATTTTTTTGGTCAGATGGGCAAAAAAAAAATTTTTTTTGGTATGCTGCAGAATTTTAGTAATTACTCTATGTGTGCCATGAGATGAAGAAGGTTGAAAATCACTGTCCTAATCTATCCCTTGACCTAAAGAAACATAAGAAATTATACATATTTTGGTATATTACAGTAAGTTTCAGGGCGGTTTGTCAGTACTTTAAAGCAGTTGAAACTCCAAAGATGTCCCATGATAGTGGCCCTGGTTAGCAAAGAATCCATTTATGTGCAACACTAGACATTTTAATCTAACACTCCCTAACTCAGATCTTAAGGGAATATGCTTTATGTTTGAATCATGAACACTTCAAATCGCTAGTTTCTGGCATCACCTAGAACAGCGGTTCTCAACCTGTGGGTCGTGTCTCCTTTAGTAGTCGAACGACCCTTTCACAGGGGTCGCTTAAGACCATCCTGCATATCAGATATTTACATTACGATTCATAACAGTAGCAACATTACAGTTATGAAGTAGCAACGAAAATAATTTTATGGTTGGGTCACAACATGAGGAACTGTATTTAAAGGGCCAGAAGGTTGAGAACCACTGACCTAGAAGGCAAATAAAGCCATTTAGGGAGTGAGAGGTAGCATAGGGATACCATTTGAAAACATCTGAGGCAGGAATGGCTGCTCAGAAGTTTCATCAACAAAAGGGAGTGTTGGAAACGGTAACACTGAGACTTCCTGTAATGCCTGTAGGGGCTACACTGCCCAGTCCCTCCCTGGGAATGAACACTTACGCCTCATTCTGAGAGTGTTGTAGTTGAGTCTCTCTCTAGGAATTTCTCTCAGCTGAGGGCTCCCTTTCCCAAGGTCAAGGCTCCTTCATTGCATTGCACAAGGTCACATCCAGTGACTGGTCCCTGCCCTGCCCAGTTGATACAATCCTGTTATTCTCATGTAGGACAATTCTGCTAAGCTATCCGACACCATAGCTGCCCATGGAATTGGTGGAGGTTTTTCCTGCAACTGCGTATCAGTTCAACTTCTTCCTTTTCCCATCCCACTTCCTTCCTTTCTTCACAGGCGCTGATCCTGGGAGCACTCACCAATAAAACTCTTGCATACCAGTCTCTATGCTTTGGGGGGAACTGGATCAAAGACCCTCCCAGGTGCACTGCCTTGGCAGATGGGAATAATAACGGGCAGTGGTTGAGGAAGTTTCCATCACCCAACAGGATGGTGGCAGGCAAGGGAAATGACAAGAAGCCATCAGAAGTATTCTAGAAGTTCATAAAATGGGAAGAATCCCAAGGAATTAAAAGTAGTTGGTAAACAGTGCTAAACCCCTGTGACTGTGTCCCATGGTTTGTATAGCGCAGAGAAAGCAAGAAACATGTTTGGCCACAACATTCAAAGGTCAACCCTTAGTCTCAGGAGCCAGAAAATTAAAAAAATAAAATAAAATAAATTAAAAACAAGTAAACCTCCTTTTCCTGAAGGGAGATGGGCAGAATAGGAGAGTGCAGCCCTGTTGTCCAAGAGAGGACTGAAGAGGCAGGAGAGGTCAGCAGGCTGAATGAGGCACAAACCTTCACAGTTAGGCAGGCAAATGAGAATCTAACTAAGGACCTGAATGTCTTCAAGTTACTTGGGAATCTTCTGTAGGAATTTTCTCTATGTTAGTTACCAGCAGAACTTTCTGGTGGGCACTAATGTTTTAAAAAATGATAGTGGGCATCCTGTGTGTGTGTTTGTTTGCTTTATTGGTGGTTCTACTGAGAATTCTGTGTTCCAAATATTCAAAAATATTTAGAAATGTTTTGACATTTTTGTTAATTAATATAAACATTTTAAAGAAATAGACTGCTTTCTGGGAAACACATAAGCACAGATTAATTCAGAAGTATAAATTAATCTAGATCAAAAAGTACATCAAAAATGTAAAGGCATCCAATAGTGATTTTCAAAAAAGCTTTCAGACCTACTTTCACCAGCAAATGTTTCAGACTTCGAAGTTATCAATAATCCCTACGCTATGTAATGGGGTGGGGAGGGGGAGTAGATGTTTCCTGACCTGTGCTAGGGCTGATGAAAAAGTAAAATACAGAAGACAAAAGAACCTACGTATGATAGAGCAAGCCTTAGATGGTAAGAGAGAAACCTAGAGAGGTATTGGGGACTATATCCATTCACCTCTATCCTCAGCTGTTGTATAACCTTTAGACTACATGTTAACTGGTTTGGTAGACAAACCAAGTAAAAGAATCTTGAACTGAGCTGCAACCTAAATCGCCCCTCAGCATCTGGCTAAACTCTCTCCCTAATGCATTTTATTAACAAACCTTGATATTACAACACTAACAATTAGAAAAACAGTTCCTAGATAAAAGCCAATTTTATTAAAGTACAGATTTATAAACTATTAGAAAGTAGTTATTTTAGAAATTTAGAAATTCTAGAAGTTTTAAACCTGAAATGTTAAATTATATACAACTATTAAAATGATATGCATTTAGTAATGCAAGAATGGCTTAATATTAGAAAAATCTATTAATATAACTATGAGATCATGAATTCATCTATTAATAACCAATAGAATCAAATAATAAATGCCTGAAATAAATGTGATAAGATTTGACAACAGATTATTGTGAAATACTAGGGGAATTCCCATTAAAATCAACCAAATTTCAAAAACAAGATGTCTACTATCTTTTTATTTTCACTCTCATTTTTTTAAACATTAATTACCATGGGCCAGTAAACTCACAAATATCAACTGAAAGGAAAAGGTATACTTGGTAACATTTTGCATAAAATATAAACTACATGGGGTGCTTTGTTTTATTTTACCTAGATTTCCCAAAATCAATTGGGTTCATAGAACCCTAAAGGTTCATGGGTACATTCTCAGGAAACTCCAGTTCTCAATAGTGGTTTTGTATTTATATTTTTATATCTCTGATCATCTGAAATATAAATATAAGCTTTTTAAAAATCTACAATGGATGAATGGGTAAGGCTAGATTTGGCCTGCAGGACATAGATGATTATAATTGTGAATAACCACATACTTTGGTCACAATTGTCCCCAAGTACTACTGCTTTAATTTTTAAGTCCACATAAGAAAAAAACAAAGTCAGAAAACATACACGTTTTTCATTTTCATCAGGTGATAGGAACAATGAAAAGTGGGGAGAGAATGAGCCTTCACAATGAACTTGATGTCTGAGGCATGCTGAACCCAGCAATCCTGGGTAAGGCAATAAGGACGCTGTCACATCTCAAGCACACTTTTGAATGCAGTAAAATAATTTATAATAACATACAATGAATGCTGTTAATTGTACATTTATTAGTTTTGTGATTTATGATTAAGAGCTACCAGAATAAAAAGTGCATTTTTAGTTATAGGTGTTTCTATTTTAGAACTGTTATTCTAATTATCCTCAAAAAAATAATTTAAATCATCACAAGTTGTTCAAAATATTTTTTTTCTTTAAAAACTGGTCCAGACCTTACTGAAATTTAAGAAACATGGCCTTAGACAATCAATTAAAATGCCTTTAACACTAATAAAAAAGTTTGGTGATAAAGACAGATACAAAGTGAATATACCAAAATCAATAGCATGCTTAAGCACCAGCAATAAAATGGTAAACAATATAATAGAAAAAGATAATCACCATATTATAAGCACAACAAAAGATAATGAGAAATAACATTAAGAAGAAATATTAAGTCAGGACATATGTTTGGTGGTGGGCCGGGGGGAAGATTATAAAACTCAACCTAGAAACTCAAGAGTACCTGAATAAATGGAACAGCATTTGGAATAAAACTAAATAATGTTTAAAAAGCAATTATTCTAAAATTTAATTATAGGTTTAATTCAATTCAATTAAGTTCCACACAGAATTATTACTGAGGTGTGACCATGTAGGAGTAGAAAAATAAAATGGTGAGAATAGTTAAGAAAGTCTCACAAAAGTAAGAAAGGAAGATATGGTCAAGAAAAAAGTTACAAAATAGAACTAAAGGTAATTAATTTAATTAAACAAGTATCTTTCTACCAGAACTTCCCGGAGTCTTCTACTTCTGTCTGTTTCTGGGAAAGAGGAGTTACTGAAAGGCATGTAGCATTTGCCAAGTGTATTTAAACAGACAAACAACCAAAAAACACTTCTCTATAAAACAGTCCCTATACATCTCCTGTACAACATAAAGCACAGTTTGAGAAATGCTCAAAACACTACAAATGAAAGAGCCTCCTGGACTCAGTTTCTTCACCTCTGCACCTTCAACTCTTTTCCCTCAATCCACTTTAGCCATTCACACCATTAATCATACCCAGGACTCCTCATCAACAGAAATCATACTACCTCCAACAATCTGATTTCAAGCCTCTTATATTCAACTAGGGGCCCGGTGCACGAAATTCGTGCATTGCCCAAGTCCACATAGCTAATAAATGTGATAGCTTGGGTTTTGATCCAGGCTCTAGCTTTGTGACTTTGGCCAAGACTTTTTTTTTACATAAAGTTAATTTCATAATCTCATCAGTCTTTGTGTATTGAGTGCCCAATGTACCTATACAAAGCACAGTAAAGGAGGGGGGGGCGCAGGAGGAAA
>NW_006283770.1:7076669-7079411 GCF_000327345.1 Myotis davidii
GACCTGCAGCTGCAGCAGCCCCGCAATCCTGGGCTTCACTTTAGGCCCAGGCAAGGGACCCCTAGCTCCCGGGACTGCCAGCTTCGACCCTGCCCAGCTCCCATCGCTGGCTCCACCTCTACTTCCTGCTATCACTGGCCAGGGCGGCAAAGGCTCCTGATTCTCTGATCATGGCTGGGGGGCAGGGCAAAGGCAGCCCTGGGGCTCTTAGCTCCCCCATGTGTTTCCGATCACTGTCAGTGGCAGGGGGCTTCTTCCTGCTTTCCCTTTCACCTCCCTGCATTGTGCCTACATATGCAAATTAACCGCCATCTTGTTGGCAGTTAACTGCCAATCTTAGTTGGCAGTTAATTTGCATATAGCCCTGATTAGCCAATGAAAAGGGTAGCAGCGTACGCCAATTACCATTTTTATCTTTTATTAGTGTAGATTCAAACCACTCTCTCATGCTTTTGACTCACTTGCATTGCTTACTTCTGCCACATCCTTCTACCTCATGGGGGCTGCCAATCCTTAATCTACTATCCACGTTCTCACTGTTCATTAGCCTCTCCCCTCTCTTCACTTACCCTGTATAGCTTAAATTCTGTGTCTTTTTTTAATTAAACTTGTTGGGATGACTTGATTAATTAAATTATGTAGGATTCAAGTGTGCAATTCTGATACATCATCTGTATATTGCATTGCGTGCCACCACTCAAAGTCTAATACTCTTCTGTCACCATATACAGGTTGTCCCAAACAAATATATACACACTTTAACAGCTCAATTTTGAAAATAAAATGTATTTTAATAAAACTGCCTTTAAAATTATTCAATATGTGTATTCATTTTTGGGTGACACCCTATATTTGACCCCATTTACCCTTCATTACACCCAAACCCCTATTCCCTCCAATAACCACTTTTGTCTGGGTCTATGAGATTTTGTTTTTCTTGACTGTTCATTTGTTGCTTTCAGTTTTATATCCCACCCATGAGTGAAATCATAAGGTTCTTGACTTTCCTGTTTGACTTATTTTGCTTAGCATGATATTCTCAAAATCCATTCATGATGTTGTAAATGTCAGTATTTTATCTTTTCTTATGGCTCAGTTATAGTGGAATACTACTCATCCATGTCTGCTTTTCAATCATTCCCTTAACCTCACTCCACACACACTCTCATCTTTCCACCATCAACTGACACTCCATCTGACACCTATCTTTCAACTTTGTGTTAAGAAAAAAATGAATGGCCCCCACCAATGGGTAGTTTTTCTACTTACCGTCTAGATGCCATGCCACTTACCCCCTAAAAGATCCCATTTCTTGGACATCACAAATCTCTCCTCTATCATATCTTTCCCATCCATGTTTGTACATGCTCTGATACCTCTCAGCTTAAAAAATGAACATATTTTAATATAACAAAACAAACTTTACCTGTTCCCTGATCTGTCCTCTGCCACCAATCCATTTTTCTGTTATCCTTTAAATCTTCTCAAAAGAGTTACCTGCATGTGCTTCTCCACAATCTTACTTTTAATTCTGCGCCAACCACTCCCAAGGAAACTGCTCTTTGACAAAATCCCCAACAACTGACCTTTTGTCAAATCAAATAGGGACATTTCTGATCCCCTAATGTTTCCTGGCAGCATGTGACAGAAATAACTCCTCTTTAAAACCCTTTCCTAGGCTTCTGCCTTCTCATCAAAGGCGCCTTCTATCTCACTGGGCACCATTCATCAGTCTCCTTTGCTGGCCTCTCCATCTCCACCCAAACTCAAATCTTCAATAGTCCCCAGGATTTGGACTAAGCCCATATCATTCTTTCTTGATGATCACAACCATTTTTATGACTTAAAATATCACTTACATCTTGATAACTCCCAAATTTTTATCTCTGGTGTGGACTTCTCTTTAGAACTTGATATTCTTATGTCCAACCTCCTACTACTTGTCTTCATTTAAATATTTCACAGATATCTCCAATAGAATGTTTGAATGCCCCCTCTTCAAAATGAAACCATCAACCACACAATTACCAAAGCCAGAAATGTTGTGATCATCCTTGACACCTTCTTTTATTTTATTCCACTATATTCTATCTATCTGTGAGTATTACCTATTTAAATGTCTCTCACTTTTTCTCCACCTTCACTGATCCCACATAATCACCATCGTCTGCCTAGGGTGGTTCTCTGGAGTCCAATGCATTTTTTACGAGCAGCCACTGGATCATATAAAAATCTAGGTCACATGCTCTGCCTCTGCTTGGGATCTTTATTAGTAAATCTTACACTCATAAAAAATTTAAAATTACTTAACATAGCTCCCAACCCCTTCAAACTGGCCATAACCAGTTTGGCTCAGTGGATAGAGGGTCGGCCTGCAGACTGAAAGGTCCCGGTTTGATTACGGTCAAGGGCATGTACCTTGGTTGCGGGCACATCTCCAGTAGGGAATGTGCAGGAGGCAGCTGATTGATGTTTCTCTCTCATTGATGTTTCTAACACTCTGTCTCTCTCCCTTCCCCTCTGTAAAAAAATCAATAAAATATATTTAAAAAAAAAAATATGGACTCTGCTGGCCTCCTCAATTTCATAATGTGCCCCTTTCCCCCCCATTTCTCTAAGCAAAAGACACTTTCCCACTTTGTTTCTTTGTTTTCTCATGTAATATCCATCTGCCACACCAAAATGCAACTTTCACAAATTCAGAGCCAGGCCTTGTCAATCTCTTTACTGTTGTATCCTCTG
>NW_006283770.1:7079440-7080759 GCF_000327345.1 Myotis davidii
AATGCTTGGCCATTGCAGGTTCACAATAAATATTTTTTTATTTTATCAGGGTGACATTGCTTAATAATAGTAGATAGGTTTCACATATACAATTCTATGATACATCATCTGTATATTTAATTGTGTAGTGACCACACAAAGTCACATATTTTTTAAGTTGGTGAATGAACAGAGTACTCTTTTTGCCTATACACTACCCTTACCCCAAAACTCTACTGAAATTTTTGCAACCATCTTTAGCTCTTTGGAAACGATAAAATTTTTCATAGTCATGTCCCATTTCCCCCTTGATGAATTATTCATAGCCCCCGTAAGCAACTCTCAGTGTGCTTATGAGAATTTCAAAAGCTGCTTCCATGCAATGTTATTTCTGGGTCCTCAATTTACCAAAAGGCATCTTGTTTCACTAAAAATGCTAGTAGGGTGTGTATTTCAATGAAATAAAATCTCACAAAGCCTGACCTGTGTCATCCATGCTACTGCCATGGTAATGAGCCAAATACTACTAGTACAAGTTCATTCCCATCGTGTTGAACACATGGCTTGGAATGTGTGTCAGCAACAGTCCCCTGCCCTCTCATTCACCTCTCACCAGATGTTTTCAAGCATCATCACCCACATGTCCCCCAGGCCTGCATGGCACAGAACTAGCGCTCACCAACAAGAAATGAAAGGAAGGCAGCTGCACTGAGGAAGCCGTGTCTCCAGAGCGGATTTCATTTCAGGCCCCTGGGGCTGAGACTTCTGAGTTCTCCACGCTCAGCTTTTGGCATTGGTTTAAACTATTTGGACTAAGATCACTTCTGACTCTATCATAGATATGGCTCCAGAGCATGACTAAATTCATTAATACCTATGAATATGTATTTTCCTAGCCCCTGTTCCATTGCCTCCAAGACCCTGTCTTTTCTGTGAGCTCAAGAGCATAGCAGTATGGCCCAATATCCAAAAATAGGTCCGTGGGACATGAGGAATATAACATGTGTTTGGGGGTCTAAGTCCTATACAGCACAATACATTTGGACAATAATCCTACCATGTTCATGTAAGTATGTTTGGGATTATTCAGATGAACTCAGTTACTGAGTTCCACTACACAACTTCTGTGCCCATTTTTGTTTCTTATTTCCAATGGGCTGTGCTATGAGATGATATTGTAAGTACTGTTAGCAAAGAGAGGTGGAAGGATGGTGGAACATGATTGCTAAAGGATGTGTTTAAGCCAAGCGAAGGCCAAATGGTATCTAGAACATGCTTTTCAAAAGAAGACTTCTGCAGCAATCCAGAGAAAGAAGAACAGAGTAGGAGGGATCTCAATA
>NW_006283770.1:7080998-7109018 GCF_000327345.1 Myotis davidii
TGATAAGGGTTTAATCTCCAAAATTTACAGGGAACTCATACAACTTAACAAAAGGAAGATAATCCAATCAAAAATGGGCAAAGGACCTAAATAAACACTTTTTGAAAGCACACATATACCTAGTAGAAAGACAAGAGACATATGAAAACCTGCTCAAAGTCACTAATCATCTGAGAGATGCAAGTCAAAATGACAATGAGATATCATCTCACACCTGTCAGAATGGTTATCATCAACAAATCAACAGACGATAAGTGCTGGCAAGGATATGTAGAGGAAAAGGAACTCTCGCTCACTTCTGGTGGGAATGCAGACTGGTGCAGCCACTGTCGAAAACAGTAAGGAGTTTCCTCGAAAATGTAAAAATGAAACTCCCATTTGACCAAGTAATTCCACTTCTAAGAATATATTTCAAGAAATCAGAAAAGATATATGCACCTCTATGTTCATAGTAGCATAATTTACAATAGCTAAGGTTTGGAAACAGCGTAAGTGCCCATTAGTAGATGAGTGGATTGAAAAATGGTGGTACATATACACAATGGAATACTATGCTGCTGTAAAAAAAAAAAAAAAAAAAAAAGGAACTCTTACCATTGGTAATAGCATGGATGGACATGGAGAACATTATGCTAAGCGAAATAACCCAGTTGGAGAAAGACAAATATCACATGATATCACTCATTTATGGAATATAATGAACAACATAAACTGATAAACAAAAATAGATCCAGAGATAGAGAAGCATCTAGTAGACCATCAAACCTCAATAAGAAGGCAGAAAGGAGGGAGGTTAGAGATCAACCAAAGGACTTGTATGCATGCATATAAGCATAACCAATGGATAAAGACAGTAGTGGGGTAAGGGCATGTCCTGGGGGGTGGGAGTGGCCGGGAAGAGGTCAATAGGAAAAAAGGGAGACATATACAATACTTTAATCGATAAAGAATCCTATCTAATAAAAGAGAAACATGGTAATTGGCGTACGACTGCTCCCCTTCCCATTGGCTAATCAGCGAGATATGCAAATTAACTTCCCGCCAAGATGGCGACCAGCAGCCAGGCAGCTTAAAGCAAACTGGAATGAGGCTTGCTTGCTTCAGTGACGGAGGAACCCAACGTTCCCCGCCTGCCTTGCCGGCCTCTGAGCTGGCAGTTTGAAACATTGTAACAAATATAGAAGCTAAACCAAACCCCAGAAACCTGCTTTCAGTGAGCCAGGATCTCAGAGCTGCAGTTGATACAGAGTTTCGATTATAGAACACAAACAAACTAGATACCTGCTTTCAGCAGCAGAGGTCTCAGAGCTGGAGGCAGAGCTAAAGCTGGCCCAGAATAAAAAAAGAAAAAAAGGAGTGGTTGGGAGCTTCAGTCACCCGACAGCCTGATAACAGCCCTCAGCCCCTCACCCAGACTGGCCAGGCACCCCAGTGGGGACCCTCACCCTGAAGGGTGTGTGACCAGCTGCAAACAGCCATCATCCCCTCACCCAGGCTGGCCAGCCACCCCAGTGGCCAGCACCGGGATCAGCGGAGCCTCAAGGCCTCCCGGCACTGGGATCAGTGTGACAGGGGGCAGCGTCCAAACCCCCTGATCAGCCCTGCTCTGTGTGTGACAGGGGGCGGTGCCCCAACTCCCCTATCAGCCCTACTCTGTGAGTGACCGGGGGGAATTCTTCAACCACCTGATGGGCCCTGCTCTGTGCGTGACAGGGGGGAGCTCCCCAACCCCCTGATGGGCCCTGCTCTGTGTCTGACAGGGGGGAGCTCCCCAATCATCTGATGGGCCCTGCTCTGTGCGTGACAGGTTACGGAGCCCCAACCCCCCTGATGGGCCGTGCTCTGTGCGTGACAGAGGGCAGCACCTCAACCCCCTGATTGGCCCTGCTCTGTGCGTGACAGGGGGTGCGCCGCAACCTCCACATCGACCCTGCCTTGAGTGTGACAGGGGGCAGTCCCCCAACCCCCCAATTGGCCCTACCCTGAGCATGACTGAGGGTGGCATTGCAACCTCCCGATCCGCCCTGCTCTGTGCATGACAGGGGGCGGCTCCCCAACTCCCCAATCGGCCCTGCTCTGAGCCCAACCAGGGGCTGCACCTAGGGATTGGGCCTGCCCTCTGCCACCCGGGAGCAGGCCTAAGCCAGCAGGGCATTAACTCCCTGGGGTCCCAGACTGCGAGAGGGCACAGGCCGGGCTGAGGGACCCCCTTTGCCCCCCCGAGTGCACAATTTTTTGTGCACCGGGCCTCTAGTCTACTCTAATAAAAGACAAACATGCAAATTGACCATACCTTTGCTGTGTCTTAAGCCACGCCCACCAGCCAATCAGAGCAACTATATGCAAATGAACCCAACCAAGATGGCGGCCGACAGCCACGGAGCTGGAACAAGCAGGATGCTTGGTTGCTCCAGTGATGGAGGAAGCCAAGCTTCCCGCCTGCTGCGGCCGGCTCTGAGCTCCACTGAAGGCAACAAAGTTTCAATTACAGAAGGAAAATAAATGCCAGAATTTTTAAAAAGGAAAAAAAGGAGAGGCTAGGAGCTTCAGTCACCAGGGGGCTTGGCCAGCCTGAAAACGGCCTGCAGCCCCTCACCCAGACTGGCCAGGCACCCCAGTGGGGACCCTTTACCCTAAAGAGGGTGTGGGCAGCCTGAAAACAGCCATCAGCACCTCACCAGACTGGCCAAACCTACATGGGGTGTGGGTCCCTACTGGAGGGGGGTGGGGGCGTTGACCAGCCTGAAAACAGCCATCAGCCCCTCACCCAGGCTGGCCAGGCACCCAAGCGGGACCCCCACCCTGATCCAGGACACCCTTCAGGGCAAACCAGCTGGCCTCCACCCATGCACCAGGCCTCTATCCTATATAATAAAAGGGTAATATGCAAACTGACCTTAACAGCAGAACGACTGGGAATGACTGGTCACTATGACACACACTGACCACGAGGGGGCAGATGCTCAATGCAGGAGCTGCCCCCTGGTGGTCAGTGCGCTCCCACACAGGGAGCTCTGCTCAGCCACAAGCCAGGCTGACGGCTACCAGTACAGCAGTGGTAATGGGAGCCTCTCCTGCCTCCTCAGCATCACTAAGGATGTCAGACTGCAGGTTAGGCCTGCTCCCCACTGGCAAGTGGACATCCCCCAAGGGCTCCTGGGCTGCCAGAAGGATGTCTGACTGCCAGCTTAGGCCTAATCCCCTGGGGAGCGGGCCTAAGCCAGCAGGTGGTCATCCCCCGAGGGGTCCCTGACTGCGAGAGGGCGCTGGCCATGTTGAGGGACCGCCCCCTCCCCCCGCCCCCGTGCACAAATTTTTGTGCACCAGGCCTCTAGTAAATAAATAAATAAGAAAACGTTATTTAGTTTCAGGACACACACAAAAAAGACTATGACTTACTAGTAACAGTTGTTCAGATACTGAAAGTGAAGACGAATGAGTCATCAGGCCACAGTGGGGATGTACACCTCATATCCAAAAAGCCTGGGCCTTAGGATCCACACTATGTACACACCACCAGCATTGATTTAATTTCAGCCCAATGTTTTCCTTGGTCCTGTTTCCACACTATGTACACACCACCAGCATTGATTTAATTTCAGCCCAATGTTTTCCTTGGTCCTGTTGCATCAGTGTAATTAATTCATGTTTTATTGGTCTGTGGTTTCATTTACACTTCACTAGTAAATTGGTTTGCCTCAGTAGTTGTTTAAGAGCTGTAATTATCAGGAATATATACCTGAATTTATGTTTGCCCATATTTAAGAACTACTAGAATAAACATATTTAAATTAAGCTCTATGGTTTTGTTTGCTTGCTTTTCCCTTTTAAAAGTTTGCGAATGCTTATGCAGTATAAAAAGCACGATGTTTGGAAAGAGATCAAAACTCAAATCCCAGCTTTGCCAGCAACTTAGCCATACTGTCTTATGGAGCAATTTACACATTCTCTTTGAACCACAGTTTCTCCGGAATGGTCATAAGCATTATGAAAGATGATATGTGCTAAGCACCCAGCCTGCAGACAGTGAGAAATGAAGTTTGCCTTCCCTGTGCTTGACTTTCTGGCTTTCTGCTTACTTAAAATTTTAAATATCCTTTGACTGTTCACCCATAAATACCCACATTACACTAGTTTTAACCCTTTATATTTTTATAACACAAAACTGTGTGATAACTCATAACAATTTTGAAAGGTAAGTAATTAAGACATTATTGGCCTGATCTTGATGTGGAAAATGAATTTTAAAGCAGGAAAGAGACTGATTGAGGAACATGCGTTGCCTCATGATCAGTGGTATAGCTTGGACTTGGCTCCTACAAGACTTCCACACAAATGCCACTGTTCTCTCCACTAAACTGTGTCCAGGTTACAGTCAAACGAGACCTCCTCTAAATTCTCTCCATGTAATGTTATGCTGTGATTTCCCAACAGATACAAGAAGGGGTCTGGCTATTTCATAAATAATGTACATACAAAATTTATAAAACAGAAGAAAGTTGAAAAGCTGGACAACCTTGACGGGGGACACTGATTTTAAAGCAAGGACACTGACAATTCCATTTTTCCCATCCTTTAATGGTTCTGCTCACAATTGCATCCTTTTAGAATTTAAGGCCTATTACCAATTCATGCTGCAAAGAGTTTGTGTAATGGTTTTAAAAATTATATTAAGCCAGAGAACAGCTTTTTTTCCCCTAATTGCCCAAGATAATATGAGTGATAAGTAGTTTAAGCATTGGCCATGAAAGCATAGGTACAGTTGAATGTCCACTGAAATTAGGGGAACCACTCACTCTTGTGTTTTATCCAAGATTAGCTATAAGGGCCAAAGAAGGCAAAGACTGTCTAACATCACTGATAGTGAAATTCTGGTTTCCAAGCAGACATAAAATTCCCTAGGACCGTGGTCGGCAAACTGCGGCTCACAAGCCACATGCGGCTCTTTGGCCCCTTGAGTGTGGCTCTTCCTAAGCCTTAGGAGTACCCTAATTAAGTTAATAACAATGTACTTACCTATATCGTTTAAGTTTAAAAAATTTGGCTCTCAAAAGAAATTTCAATCATTGTACTGTTGATATTTGGCTCTGTTGACTAATGAGTTTGCCGACCACTGTGTCTAGAAGAACACCAGATCTTTCTCTGCTCAGATCAAAAAGTGTCCAAGCCAGCACTACCAACAAATCCATGGCTTCAAGAACACAATGGTGACAGTGGTTGAACACGGGGACACTACAAAGATTAGAAACATGTGATGCCACATTTGTATACATCCACTTAGATTATTTATTTATTCTTTCAAAATGTAGACGAAGATGCGACAAAAGATGTTTACATTTAATAAAGAAAATAATCAAAGTAACTAAAATGTCCAAACAGTAATTATATAGTTTATTCTGTCCTTATGACAGGACAGTATTCAGCCATTAAATTCATGTTTACAAAGAATTCTAAGGACATTCTTAGAATCAATCAATAAAATGTTTAGAGTGTATGTCACTTGATTCCATACCCATGGAAACAGGAAACTTTGTCTGAGTAGCTGTTGATTGGACCAAGGACAGGGACCATTCCTGGGCTCCTACAACAGGGTCATGTGTAGGATATTCCCAGTCCCTAACTGTCAGGGACTCATCAGGTATGCATCTACCCAACTTCCATGTGGAGCCCAGCATGAGCTGAGCTGGGCACGGAGGATTTCCTCTCTGTTAGCCCCTGCATGGGGATGCGATAAAGCCAAACCTGCTATCTCACTTCACCTTTCTGTTCTGCACAAGGAAAACTGACCCAGAGGGCAACGATGATGTTTAATAGTTTTAACACAGATCTTCCTCAAAATACTGAATTTTTCCCCATCCAGAAAAAATCATCAAGTAGTGGTAACTTTTTCTTTACAGATCTTGTATGAAATTTCTCTAAAGGCACAGTAAACATGAGCTTTAAAAATTCCTGGGGGTTTCTCTCATCTGGAACTCTCTCTCAAACAGAGCACCTCCCATTCACCTCTGACCTGCCATCTACTTCCCATCTAGTCATACTCCAACTCCTTGGACCTCCTTGATCTTCCATTCTTCCTCAACCTCTAACCCAGTGCTACTCAGAATGGTTATGTTGAGTATGGTTTGTTATAGTCTAAGTTAAGGAATTTATACTGAATGTAAACCAGCATGCTATTTCCTTCATAAACAAAGTAAAAAAAAAAAACAACTACAATATAAGAAACAAACAAAAATACCACCTGAAATTAGCAGCATACTTAGTGACTTCATTGGTTTACATTCTGGAGTATGCTCCTTTTCTTGTCATGGGCTAGTAACAAACAATTTTGGAGCAGCATCAGTCCACATACCACACTTTGAGTTGCACTACTCTTACCTCTTCCCAGTCTCTCCAAAATTTTAGTTCAGACAGTGATAAACACATTTGCTAAAATAAAACAGGGCAACAAACCAGGATGGTCAAGAAAGAATTCTATTAGAAGGTGACATCTGAGTTAATAAGAAAAAGCTAACCAAGCAAAGATCTGGAGAAAGAATTTCCAGGTAGAAGAAACAGCCAGTGCAGAGGTCCTGAGGTGGGAGATAAAAGTTAAGTAAAAATGTGTCAGGATTATGTGCTAGTGAATTTTAGAAATCACCTGGGCTAGAGTTTCCCAAAGAAGGTGCTACAGCTCCACAGGATGGTAAATGGTTTCACATTTTCACAAAGTTCCCTGGTCAGGCAAGTTTGAGAAAAATTGAATTAATTAAGTTTAAATTGTTGTTTTTTTTTAAATTCAGTTGCTATTGTACATCATGAATCTCCAAGTGTTCCCTGGAAGCAGGTTCAGGCATGCTGTCCAACACTGTAATGTTATGAATGAGGATACTAAGGTTCAAAGACATTCGATGACTTGACCCACATCCAGTGGTGCACTGATAAATGTTTCACAATAGTTTCTCCGCCACCGCCTCACCAACAACAGCAAATAGATGCTTACTGAGATGGGCATGCTTGCTCTCAGGTGTTCATCTCCTGGTGCTCATATGCTTTTCCCCTTGCATATGCTTTCCCCCTTGCATCTGCTTTCCCCTTTGAATGTGGGTACGCACAACCTCTGACTTGCACAGGTGATGGGATATCACTTCTGTGATTAATTAACATTATATAAGAGTCCCCCTTGCTAGTGGACTCTCACTAGAGACTCTGTTTCTCACAAATTGGCCTTTAAGAAAAAAGGCCCACATGGAAGGAGCTAAGGGCGGCCTGCAGGTGACATCCAGAAAGACGTCAGAGCCTTCAGTCTTAACACTGCAGGGAAATGAATTCTGCCAGCAATGTGAGGGAGCTTGGAAGCAGATCCTTTCCAGTTAAGTCTCCAGATAAGAACACAGCCCAGCTAACACCTTGCCTGAGCCTCGGGAGACCCTGTGTAAAGAGCACAGCTAATCTGTGCTGGGCTCCCAAGCCACAGAAACTGAGAAGTAATAAATGTGTGCTGTTTTATGCCAATAAGTTTATGGCAAATAATTCTGTAGCAATTCCATTAACTGATACACTCACATCTATGCATATATTTGTTATAGTTCCACTGCCATATAGTACTGCTATGTAGTACTAAAAATAATAACATATGCAATAGTCTTTATTATATATAGCCACTTGCTTCTCAAAAAAAAAATGCTTCTGTTGATTTTTGCTGAATTACAGTATCCATAATCTATGGTTGCAAGTGATGAGTAAGTGAAGTTTCAACATGAATGTTGGCTGATATTTTTATTTACACGAATGAGCAGGATGAAAGTGAAACAACAAACACATATTTCAAAACTTCCTTCAATTGCCAGCGCTGAGAGATTTCTGTGCTGAACTGCAAAACAGGTTTTGAATCCTCAAATGCTATTTCTTCCATTTTCGGTACTATTCACAGTGTAACTACTAAAGACATGAAAAGCTTTTAAGTTTCCCTGTATTATTAACACTTTCTCCATCACTCTGCTTGGAATGAGTCAGATGTCAAGAAACATTTTCAATAAAAAAAAAACCAGTAAGTATTTTAGACTTTGCCGACCACTTATGCCTGTGGCCATATATTCTTTTTTGTGTGTTCGTTGTTGTTGCTGTTTGTTTGCTGTTACAACCTTTAAAAAATATGAAAAAGCATGCCTAACTCTCTGAATATACAAAAAATAGTCCTGGGCTGGATTTCTTTCATAGACCATAATTTTTCAAATACTCATCAATGAAACAATAAATCAAAAAAAGCACTGACTTATAATATTTGCCAATTTCTGTGACATCAATACTTCCAGCATGGCCGCTTTCAAACTACTGACATGATGTCACTAAATGTGGATGGAGTTGTAGAGAAACACACAAAAGCCCACCATTTGTCTTAGTCTGCTCAGGCTGCCATGACAAAATACCAAGGATCAAGTGGTTTAAACAACATAAATTTATTTTCCCACGGTAGTTCTGGAAGCTAAGAAGAAATGGAAGCCAAGATGCTGGCATATTTGGTTTCTGCTGAGGGCTTTCTTCCAGGGAAAAAGCTAGAGAGAGGGAAAAGGAGAGAGGGGAGGGGAGGGAGTGTGAGAGAGGGCTCATGCCAGGTCTTTAATATCGTTTCTTATAAGGACAACTAATCCTGTTCTATCAGGACTCTGATGACTTCATTTATCCTCAATTACCTCCTTATCTATCCCCAAATTCAGGCACATTGGGGATTAGGGCTTCAACATATGGATTTTATTAGAACACAATTCCATCCATAGTACTTTTATAGAGCATTTCCATGTACAGATACAAGATCATACATAATAATAGTAATCAGTTCTCAGTACTTACTACCTTTTTTCTTCATATAATTTAATTGTAAATTGATATAATTTAATTTTAAATATGGACTGTGTTAAACAACTGGCTTTCAAGACTCCTGAAAATCTCCTAAGTGCCCAGTACAAGCCAGTTTCCACCATCCCTGCCAAAGCTTGTTAGCACCAGAGCTGGTCCTAGAACCCATATTTGTAAACCTGGTGTTCTTTCATCGCTTCCCTTCAGCAAATAGCCAAGACAACACTGTAAGGACATATATTTGTTTACTATCAAAAGGAAATACAACCAAACTCTAGACTTTGTGACAACTCATTTATTTTCCCAGGTTTTAAAAGGTATGAAGACTAATAGGTTTTTATCCCACAGCCTATATATAGCTGGCTTGCTCATTAAATAGATAATTTCTATACTCATTTACTATCTGCTTTCTTGGTAGTCCAGAATTTTCTTGATCAAACTTTGATAAAGTGCCATATTAAAGAAATATTATAAACCAGTAGTCTCTCAAACATCTAGGCATTAGAATCAACAGAGGATGCTTTATAAACGATAGACCACACAAACTTAGTAGCATATCACAATCTGGGAGGAATGGTCCCCAAGAATCACTTGTTTTAACAAGTTCTGATGGTGATTCCAATGTAACTAGGCCAGCAGCTGTTGTCCAATAAACATTTGAGAAGTATTAGCATAAATGATAAAGTTAGTCTAAAGAATGAGCCATCCAGCAAGCCCAGTGTGTCATATTCTTTCATACACATTTCCACGTGTCCTTTTCTGTATCGATCTTTACAGCACTGCTTTGTTTTAGTTCTGCAGATAATATGAATACAATATAATTTCACTAGCTTTCTTATAAAAGTTAATAGGGCGAAATTGTAAGCATATGATGTTTCTCCGAAATGGTTTCAACCTTTCTGTTTCCATTTCATTTCCCTGAATTCTCTAGCAAATCTGCTCTAAGGAATTAGAAATGCTTATTCCCAGTAACATGTAAATAATTAACCCATCGTTAAAAACACCATAAGCATCTATAAATGCAAGCGGCGGACCTTCCCCCCATGCCACGAGCGTCTATAAAAAAAAAGTTGTTTTCCTTAAGTGGCAGCCCTGACCAACTTTAAAATCATTTTTGGTGAGCTTTTTCAGCTGAAAATATTCAAGAACATCCGAATTGTGACTAATATATTTGTTTTTACAATATTCATTGCAAATTGATTTTTTAAATTAAATTCAAAATATCCTAGCATGCAGGGGTGGTTTCCATCTTGGACACATGCCAGTTAACTGGTTAATATGGGATCAACCTCACTTTCACTCTTTCTCACTCCACCTCCAATCTCACCAACAAACCCTATCAGCTTCATGCTGTATCGATCCAGAAGCCAACCCACCTCTCACCACCTTTTCCACTGGAACCCTAATAACCAGCCACCATCCTCCTGTGCTGAGTAGTTAAAATAGCTTCACAGTGGGTCTTCCTGCTTCTCCCTTTGTCTCCCATCAGTCTATGCTCGACACATAGTCAGAATTATACTTTTATTTATTTAACAGTGTGGCAGAGTGTCTTCCAATTACCAGCTACAGAGCAAGTGGGGAATGGAATGGGGACCTCTGCCAGGCTTGCTTTCCCTGCTGTCTCTGAAACTGGCAGAATATTAGCCACTCTCCAGACACAATCCGGGGAGGTTCTGAATTATATTTTAAGGTGTCAGTAAAACATCATTCTTCTGCTGGAAACTCTTCAATGACTTCCTATCTTAGAGTTTTGGGGGAACTGGTGAAAGAAGGTAAAGCCAAAAAACATATACAGGGTGTCCCAAAGAATGTACATACACTTTAACAGCTGATAGCTCAATTTTTGAAAATGAAATGTATTTCAGTAAACACCTCCTTGATAATTATTCAAAGTGTGTATACATTTTGGGGGAAACCCTATATAGGTAAAACATATAGACACAGACAACAGGGTGGCAATAACTATAGTGAAAGGGGCTGGGAGAAGGGTGGAGGTGGGCAAAGGAGTGGGGGAAATGGGAATGGAAAGTGACTTTGTTTTGGGCAACAGGTGCACGATGAGGTGCAGATGATGTTTTGCTGAGTTGCACCTTGGAACCTTATGGTTTTGTGAATTATTGTCATCATAAAAAACTCAATGAAAAAAAGAAAAAGAAATCCATTGTCCTTACTTACTATGGCCTACCAAGAGCCTCATGATCTCTCTGCTCACTCCTACCCCTGTGCCGGATCCATCTGCACAGCCTCGCCTTCCCTGACCAACTTGTGCAAAATGGCACACACCCAACATTTCCCCATCGTCAACTCTCCCACCCTCCTGCATTTATTTCTCAGAGCCCTTACCTTACTTCCCCCTTGGCATATTCTGTATGTCTCCTCCAACTAGAAAGTGGGCTTTGTGAGAGCAGGGATTTGTTGGTTTTGTTCACTATAATTTCCTCATTCCTGGCATGGTGTCTGCCGTGTATAGTAGTCGCTTTCATAAAGTCACACTCTCCCTCTCCCTATAGTAGTCGCTATTAATATCAATTTAACATAAATTATTGAATAAAGGTCATTATTGTCACCTTCCCACAGCTACTTCTCTTTTCACAAGTGACCTACAGTACATCTTCTCCATCTACCCTTGAGATCAAGCCACTTAGCATATCCAATTCTTCTCTATTAGAATGGACTTTATGCTTGTGAAACCCAGTTCAAAACGAAAACTTGAGGCTCTTGTTCAAAAATTAGTACTAAGTATTTTAAGATCACAACATGCTTAGAACCTTGTGCAACAGTCCAGGTCACTTGCCTATGAAGCTGGCCCTGTTTTCAGTTCTCTGAACATAACACACTTGCCCTTCTGCCAAACCTACCACCTGCACCTACCACCTTCCCCTTCTCTCCTATCTTTAGGTCCCAGGCTGTCCCTCAGGGAGGATGTCCAAGCTCCCTGGGCAAGGCTAGACCACCTTGCATTCCCACTATGTATTACCTCTTTCATAAAACCATCATCCTTATGATAACTGTTGATTTTGGCCTTCTCTGCTAGGCTATTAACGTATAAGAAGACAATGTATTATGTAACTACATTCCCACCACCAGGCCTGGAACCTAGTTGGTACCTAATGACTCCTTGTTAAATTGGCTAACATGAGGAACTTGCTGGTTATAGAGTTTTAGATAACAGAAAGTAGAATGAAAAGCTATTTGGGGCCCTAGCTGGTTTGGCTCAGTGGATAGAGCATCAGCCTGCGGACTGAAGGGTCCCAGGTTCGATTCTGGTCAAGGGCACATGCCTGAGTTGTGGGCTTGATCCTCAGTGGCGGGGCAAGCAGGAGACAGCCAATCAATGATTCTTTTTCATCATTGATATTTCTCTCTCCCTCTCCCTTCCTCTCTGAAATCAATAAAAATATATTCTTAAAGAAAAAAAAAAGGTATTTGGGTGATCAGAGCACTCTCGGGTCATGATCAAATTGGCTCCTGTTGAAAAAGACTAGGACCCAAGCAGTATATTGGGCATCCCTGCCTCAGGCCTGGGAAGGTGTGGACATAGGAGAACTATGGTACTAAACAGTGACAGTGGTGGCAGCCTTGACAGTGAAACATGTGACAGGAGGAAGAATAAGATGTGAAAGTCAGGACAGAGCAAGCCTGGGAAGAGGGCAAATAAAAGGCACAGTATTCCCCAATCATGTTGAACTTGAGACCACCCTGTTGGCATCTCAATTTAATACCTAAGTGGGAGTCCTGACAGCCAGCCAGGCGCAGGAGGTGGCAGTGATGCTGTCATGATTCATTAAACAGCATCGGGGGGAAGGCCTGCATAAATCTAATCCAGGTATCCCAACCTCAGAAGGGTCTGAAGTACAGTCAATAAATCAAGACTGAACACCAGCATAGGATCTAGAGAAACCCTCTGGCATTTAGGAAATAACTAGAACACTCGGCAAATAGGTAGAAGGTAGAGTCTCCCAGCCAGGCCTTCCAGAAGCCTGGTGTTCAGATTCATTCCAGATCCCAGTCCCAAGCTGGTGCAAACAGGCATGGCTATGGGATTGAATGGGGCTGGGGCTACACATGGAAGGCCTCAGGGCCTACACCAGTGATGGCGAACCTTTTGAGCTTGGCATGTCAGCATTTTGAAAAACCCTAACTTAACTCTAGTGCCGTGTCACATATAGAAATTTTTTGATCTTTGCAACCATAGTAAAACAAAGACATATTTTTGATATTTATTTTATATATTTAAATGCCATTTAACAAAGAAAAATCAACCAAAAAAATGAGTTCGCATGTCACCTCTGACACGCGTGTCATAGGTTCGCCATCACTGGCCTACACCAATATAAGTGTGAAAAAGGCAGAGCTGATGCAAGTAGGGCTTCTTGGCTCCCACTAATGTGACTTTCTCATTGAGATGAGTCTCAGAAAGTTCATCTTACCAAATACATTCCAATCTAAGTTTCCAGCACACCACTGGAGCAGACACTGTCACTCAACTATCTTGATACCCATTCCCAACTCCTTCCTTGCCTACCTATTACTATAGAGCAGGGGTCCTCAAACTTTTTAAACAGGGGGCCAGTTCACTGTCCCTCAGACCATTGGAGGGCCGGACTATAGTTTAAAAAAAAAACTATGAACAAATTCCTACGCACACTGCACATATCTTATTTTGAAGTAAAAAAACAAAACGGGAACAAATACAATATTTGTATTTGCATGTGACCCGCGGGCCGTAGTTTGAGGACCCCTGCTATAGAGTCTGAAGAATGTGAGCTATGCAATTTTCCAGCATCCTTTGCAGCCAGGATGGCCATGTGATGCAATACCATCCAATGAAACAGAAGAGGCTGTGTCTGTGGGAGCTTTAGGAAAAGACTTTTCTCCCCTGATGCAAGAGGCAGACATAGCTGCCACTACTTCTCCTTTCTCCCCTCCTTGAACAAGAATATGAGGTCAGAAGAACAGAAGCCATCTGGATACCACAGGCAAGACTGAGGATGAAAACAAATATGTGAGAAATGGAAGGAAGAAAACTGAAAGAGCCTGGATCCCTAAAAGCATCATTGAACCAGTATCTAGACATCTTGCTATGCAAGAGTCAGGGAAAACAACCTTATTGAGGCAGAAAGCACACCTAAAATGTTTATTCATACCACCGATTCTGTCATCACAGAAATCAGTATGTGCAACATTAGAGAGTATTTCTAAAATGACATACAATGGTTAAGGCTCAGACACTGGAGTCTGGGTTCAAATCTCAGCCTTACTGCTTACCAGGTAGGGTTCTCAATCTCTCTGTGCTTTTGTCCTCAAATGAAAATGGAAATTATAATGGAACCTCCATTAGATAGTAGTTGAAGGGTTAAGAAAAGAAGCTTTTTAGAACAGTACCTGGAATATGGTAAGTGCTCAGTGAATACTGGCAATTACAATGATGATGCTGAAAGCCTAAGAGAAAAGATTCAGAAAATGAACCACCACTGCTAACGCTTTTATGTCCTATTAGCCAAACTGCAGTCCTACACTTCTTCTTCTAGTACAAATTAACTCTGGCCTTCTCTTTTTGTATTCTATAGCTGTTTTTCCTGTGGTTGCATCTAATTCATATATGCAATTTTAAATTGAGAGGGAAAGAAATAGATTGCCTACTTATCACCAATAGACTTGTCAAACCAAGATCATCTCTGCAGAACAACCCAAGATGAATACAACAGCAAAAGCATTTATAAACTATCCTCGCTGTTTGAACCTATTCTCTCCCAGGCTTCTGGTACAGCTGCAATAAGGGAACCTGGCCTTCATGGACTTGGGACTCACATATAAATAATCCCATGTACCTCCATGCAGCTGGAAGAATAGGATGTTTACAGCTTGCTCATAAACCAAGTATGTTAAACCCTAACTATAAAAAAGGAAACAGTATTCAGTTGACAATACAAAGTATCATGTTTCATCTTTTTTTATTCATGAACTTAATGGACCATGAGAAAGACCTATTTACACTCCTGTTCTGTTATTTAACTACAAACTAATACCTCTCCCCAAGCGCAGCAATAAAGGCTCCCAATATATCTGTCCTCTACAAAGAAATTAGTCAGAAAAAAAAGAGACACTTTAATTTTCAGCCATAAGGCAGAAGAATAAATGTCCTGATAAGTGCCTATTTCATAAGTTAGTAATGTTTGATAAAAATATAACAAATTTTTCTCCAAATAACTATCTAAACTTGCAAGAATGTAGGAGATATTTTCAGGGACCAGAAAAGAAAAGGAAAAAACAAAACAAAACAAAGATCTAAGTGACTGCTGATCAAATGACTGCCAGGTTTCAATGTTTGAGAAAGAGAAAAGGACAAACCATCCAAAGAATGAAAACAAAATTCTTAAGTAAAGCTGGGATTCCTAAAGAATTATTCATGCATTAGTGGACCGGTACACAAAACTCGTACATGGGAAGAGGGGGGCGGGGGGATTCCTTCAGCCCAGCCTACACCCTCTCCAATTGGGACCCCTTGAGGGATGTCTGACTGCTGGTTTAGGCCTGCCCCGATCAGGCCTAAACCAGCAGCCAGACATCCCTCTTGCAATCTGGGACCACTGGCTCCTAACCGCTCACCTGCCTGCCTGCCTGATTGCCCCTAACTGCCCTCCCCTGCTGGCCTGATCTCATCCCAAAGGCCCTCCCCTGCCAGCCTGATCTTGACCCCCAACTGCCCTCCCCTGCTGGCCAATTTGGTTCTGATTGGTTGGTTTCTATGCCAATCAGCATCAAAAGCTCCGCCTCCTAGGCAGCCATTGGCTCCTAAAACTTCACCAAGATTTGGTTCTGATTGGTCAGTATCTATGCCAGTCACCATCAAAAGCTCTGCCTCCTGGGCAGCCATTGGCTCCTCACAGTTGACCCAGATTTGGTTCTGATTGGTCAGTTTCTATGGCAGTCACCATCAAAAGCTCTGCCTCCTGGGCAGCCATTGGTTCCTCACACTTCATCCAGATTTGGTTCTGATTGGTTGGTTTCTGTGCCAGTCAACGTCTCTGGGCCTATCAATGGGGCTGATCAGCAGCCCCAGTGGAGGCCTGGAGAGAAATGAAGGTGTAGCTGCTGGCCAGACTGGAAGAGAAAGAGAGAGGCAAGTGCTGATCAGAAGCTGCTACAGAAGCAACGGATCAGTCCCTGCTTCTCTCTTCAGGCATCTCTCTGGCCCTGATTCACAGTCTCCTCAGCAGTCAGTGCTGGGGCACCACACCTGCAGTGGAAGCAGTCAGCGTTGGGTTGCTCCAGCAACCCAGTACTGACTGCAGGACTGACTTCTGGTTGCTTGAGCCTCGGTCGTACTGGTCATTACGACCCAGGGTGTTTACATATTAGGACTGGGAAAAGTGTGAACTAAAAATTTATCTGCTCACCAGAAAAAGGAGATGGGTAAGGAATATGCCTCTCCTGTATCCTATATAATAAAACCCTAACATGCAAATTGACCAAACAGTGGAAGGACTGGTTGCTATGATGCGCATTGACCACCAAGGGGCAAACGTCTGCCCTCCTAGAGGGAGACAACCAATAGGCGGCAGTGGCGGCGGCAATCGGGGGGCAGTGCCGGCCAGCGAGTGCCCCACCAGTCGCCTCTCACAGACCCACAAACCTGCAAACTGGCAGTCAGACATTCCCTGAGGGTGCAGGCCAGGCTGAGGGACCTCCACACACACCTCTCTTGCACAAATTTTGTGCACTAGGCCTCTAGTATATAATAATATCCCGGTGAAATTGTATAACCACCAGCCTCTAATGAAAATACCAGGATAAAATGTATTTATCTGTGTGGTATGGGATACCTCTGGCCAAAAAATTAACATAAAGTGGCCCCAGATTAGTAGTTCCCAGGTGCATTTGGAAGAAGGGGAAAAAATCAAACATTCTGTAGCCCTATGCTGTCTAATAAATTGGCCACTAGCCCTATGAGACTAAATTAAATTTATAGGAATTTAAATTAAATTTAATTTAAAATTCAGTTCATCACATTAGACACATTTGAATTGCTCAATATTCAGCCACATGTAACTAGTGGCTACCATAGTAGAAGCAGAGACATAAAACATTTCCATCATTGCAGAAACTTCTATTTAAAAGTACTGGTCTTAATCCAGGCTTCAAAGGATTCCCACAGTTAACTGCTGCTGGAAATTAGTTCACAATCCACAATTACAAAACAAACAAGCCAATCATGAGTGACAATAATCAGAAAAATAACAGTGGAATATGAGTAATAATAACTTTAAATAAAAATTTCCAACAAATACTATAAAATATATATATTAAATATTTTAATTGAAGACTAACACAAAACTATAACAATGGGAAAAGGTATTATCAAATGGGACCAGGTAGATTTGAAAAAGAACTAACAGAACTTCTAAACATATATAGGGCATATATAAGCATTCTATGTACTATGTATGTTTGTGTGTTTGTGTTTGTGTGTAATTATTAAAATTTTTTAAATTCAGTGACTAAAGAAAGACTTAATTAACTGTCAGATACATCTAAATAAATTACCAACAATGCATCATGGCACTTTCCATGGAGAGCATGGAAATATGGTTAAAGAGACATGGACAACCAAGTAAGAAAATCTAATTGAAGTTTGGAGAGAAAACAGAAAGAATTGAGGGAGAGAATAGCTGGAAATTGTCCACATTTTAGGACAGTGACCAATGCTCAAATTCAGGAAGTTAATACTAAACAGGATAAATATAAAGAAATCCATACCTGGATAAATCATAATAAAAATGCAACTGACCAAAGAAAGAAGGAAGATTACACAAGTAGAGTAAAAAGCATCACCCACAGTAGAATACTGATGGTGATAGCAACAGCCTTCTCCATGAACCCAGAATATCATGGAATAATGCCTTCAAATGCTGAGAGAAAATAAATGACAAGCTAGGATTAAATAATGAGATACATCCTTAATTAAGAATAAGAGTAAAATACCATTTTCAAACGAAAACTAATGTGTTTACCACTAAAGAAACGTCTCACAGATACATTTTGACAAAAGCAAAGTAACATAAAAAAATTAAAAAAAAAGATTGAGAGGTAGAGGAATGGTAAGCAAAAACCATGAGGATAAATCACACTGACAATGACTAACTATACTAATAAAAGAGTAATATGCTAATTAGACTGGGTTGACCAGACATCTTCTGGATGTCCTACTTCCTTCCAGACAATGCCACGGTGGCAGGGGCCTAGGCAGAGGCAGTTAGGGGTGCAAGTAGTTAGGGGTGAAATCAGGCTGGTGTGGGGGAACAAGCAGTTAGGGGGTGATCAGGCCTGCAGGCAGAGGCAATTAGGGGTGATCAGGCAGGCAGGCAGAGGTGGTTAGGGGCAATCAGGCAGGCAGGAGAGCAGTTAGGAGTCAGCGGTCCCAGATTGTGAGAGGGATGTCCAAGGGGTCCCAGATTGAAGAGGGTGCAGGCTGGGCTAAGGGACACCATTTTCCCCCCACCCCCAGCTCCCATGCACGGATTTTATGCACCAGGCCTCTAGTGCGATATAGAAGTAACAAAACAAACAAAAAAAACCCACAAAAACAAATCTGACCTAAAATTCTGGAAAAGTAACATGAAAGACAGAGGTGTTTGGACCTACATGGTCTAAGTAAAATCTGTTCACTATTAATTTTGTTAAGCTAATGCTGGTTGTTACAACTTTAAGAGTAACAGCCAGGAATAAGGAAATAAAACTTCAGAGCCAGAAAATGCTTGATGAGAGTGATAAAGACAGATACCTGGAGGGCTATTTCTTTGGGGGAGGGAGGGAGAACTCAATGCCTCAACTAGGATTAGTAACTAGTGCATAAAAAAACATGTTCTTTCTTAAAACAGATGTTTCTTTTACAGACTTTCATATTGAACTTTTTGTATCTTTCCATTTGTCTAGAGCCGTTGTCAGTAAAGTGCAGCTCTCGAGCCACATGCGGCTCTTTGGTCCCTTGAGTGTGGCTCTTCCTAAGCCTTAGGAGTACCCTAATTAAGTTAATAACAATGTACCTACCTATATAGTTTAAGTTTAAAAAATTTGGCTCTCAAAAGAAATTTCAAACTGTTGATATTTGGCTCTGTTGACTAATGAGTTTGCTGACCACTGGTCTAGAGTACTTAATAAATTAAAGCCAAACAATGATATATGCCCCACTTGAAAATTACTTGCTGTACAAAGAAATAGTAACAAAAGCCCACGAGAGTCAAGTGCTTTAAAGTTTATAAAGTGCTATATGACTTCCATTGCCTCATTTGATGCTCACAATACTCAGAAAAGGAAAGTAAGGTGTTTCATATTCCCCATTTTGCAAACAAGAAAGGAAAAATGACCTGGGCAGTGAACTGCCTTCCTAGAGTCATACAACTAAGAAAGAGCAGAACTTGCCTGGCCAGTGTAGCTCAGTGGCTAACTGTCAACCCATGAACCAGAAGGTCATAGTTGGATTCCTGGACAGGTCACATGCCTGGGTTACAGGCTCAATCCCCAGTATGGGGCGTGCAAGAGGCAGGAGAGCAATGATTATGTCTCATCAGTGATGTTTCTCTCTCTCCCCCTCTCCTTTCCTCTTTCTGAAACCAATAAAAATATGCTTTAAAAAAGAAGAAATAGCAGAACTTGTCCTCAATCTAAGCCTTCTAACCTCTCCTAATCCAGTTTCTTCCCAGAATACAATGCTACCTTGAATCTATCAACAAAGTTTAAAAAACTAAATTACAGAATCTGCAAGCCCTGTAGAAATGGCATTGTACCTGGAAAAAAATCTGAATATTAACAAAGAATATTTTTAAGACTTAAAAATATTTATATGTGAATTTTATTTTATTTTAAAGTTAATTATATTTAATTTTAAACTTAATATTTCACATATTTTAATATTCAAAAAGAGTCAACTATCAAAACTTTGATGTTCCCTCAAAGGGAATAGTCAGGGATTTGAAGAGATTTATACACAAGGTGAAAGACTTACACAATCTAAAGAGAAGCCAGAGTATTGACTTGGGGTGGTGAACACTCAATATAGTATACAGACAGATGATGTGTTGTGGAACTGTGCACCTGAAACCTGTATAATTAGTTAACAAGGGTCACTCCAATAAATTAAAGAAAAAAGGGGAAAATTTATATATAAGGTTGTTCACTGAAGCAGTATTTAAAAGTAAAAGTTAAGTGGGTGGGTAGGTGGCAAGAGATCAACCGAAGACCTTGTATGCATATATGCATAACTCATGGACACAGACAATAGAGTGGTAAAGGCCTGGGGTGGGTGTCAGGGTGGGCTAGAAGGGGACAATGGGGGGAAAGAGGGAACAGATGTAATATTTTCAAAAATAAATTTTTAAAGTTAATAAATAAATAAAATAGAAGTAAAAGTTGAAAATGACCTCAATATCTAACAATAGGTCAGTGCAGATGGGTATGTCTGTATAATGCAATGTTACATGACCATTAAAAGTCATTTTATAAAAAACTATACCTTAGGAAAATGCTAATGGTATAATATTAAGAGGAAA
Organism: Myotis davidii; assembly: GCF_000327345.1. NCBI lineage: Eukaryota > Metazoa > Chordata > Mammalia > Chiroptera > Vespertilionidae > Myotis > Myotis davidii. The sequence continues at coordinate 7,101,380 of NW_006283770.1, forward strand.
TATAGAATTAAAAGTACGATATCCATTTTATTCAACTATAGATGTTGCTGTATAAGTTGACAATGATAAATACATGCATTTTAAGAGCCTGAAGGCAAATATACCAAAGCATAAATAGAAATTATATCTGGGGCTGGGGAGTTGAAATTACTGGTGATTTTTATCTTCATTCTCTAAAATGAACACATATTGCTGCTGTCATCTGAACAGAACAAAATTAAATAAGTTTTAGAACTTCTTTTCTGTGAAAGCACCAGCAACTTTAAATTTTAATCTTCCTCCTTTATTGAGTTCAACAGGTAAAAGTTAACATGCTGTAAGGAAATGAAGTAAAAGAAAATAAGCCAAAGACGCAGATAAAATGTCTCTGAAATTGATTTAAATGAGGCCATACATAGCCTGGTTCTCATTATCACGGAGTCCAAGTTAAATAAGTTAACTGGCCTCAGCTGTTCAACCGAAAACCAAACATAGAAGGACCCTAATCCCTAAGTTTCTGGTTTAATAAGAACATTAGCTGAATATCAAAAGGGCTGGCCCCAAACACAAACCTCAGCCAAGACGTTTCATCTGTAACAGTCGTCTGTGCTACTGAAGGATCAAACTCTGTCTCAAAAAGCACAAACCATCCAATCACAGAGATATATCATATCTTCAGGACCCTTCCAAACTACCCACAGCTCCTAACCTTAGACATGCAAGGATAGCAACAATTTTCTTATCACACACACCCGTTCCACCACGTCTCTACTGCTGACCCCTAAAGAAATGTCTAATGTAATCTTAAAGTTCGATTCACAAGCCAGCCTCCACTACTACAGGCTGTCACTTTCCCAAACTTGTGCACACCTATCATCTAATGCATCATGATGAGCCTCCGATCACTCCATTTAGTTCTATACTGGCAAGCTCTCAAGTACCTATTCAGCAGGTCACTGGAGGTCTTGCTGAGGATGGAGGAATTTTAAGGTCTTCAATCTTGTTTTCAGGTATAATGTACCTGCCATCAGAATAAAAGCGGTTAATGGTTTTTCCATTTCTTTTCCATTAGATGAATGGAGAGGGGATTGAAAGCTGGAAGCTAAGTCACTAGATTATTCTTCCCTTTATTTCAATCAATTGTTCTTCAGTGCCCTTTATACAACCTCTCTCCTGACCCTTCTTCCCTTCATGCTTCCCCCCAGAAGCCTGAATCCCAGACTCGTGGCAGCAAGCAGTGCGGGGACAAATAAGTCTGGAGCTCAGAAAAGAAGGTGAATCTAGCTCAAGTCAGTAAAGCGGAGTTTTCAGAGAAAGCCCTGGTAAGTCAGGCTCTTGCTGCTTGGTTTTCCTCATGCTTTTGGGTGGTCACAGGGAGGCTGGTGGTAGTGATGACAGGATGGGGAGAGGGAGGAGAAAGATGAGGAGGAAGAAATATTATAAGCTGGGAAACTTAGCAGATATAAACCCATGAGACAAAGCAAATATGTTCTACAAGCACTAAACTAACAAAAAAATGTAAGTCAAAAGGAGACAGGACAGACCTAATTATGATGTGAAGTTTAAATGAAGCTGAATTTTGCCATTTACTTAAGACAAAATCCATCTCTGCCTTCAGTGGATGTCTGTAAAACACAGCCCTACAAGGACATCCCCCCTATCCAAACAAGGGGTGCACAGGAAGCAAACAGTTCTGTGATCCACTTAATCCCTTTATTTCCAAAGACAAGCACAAAATCTGTGTAATTCTAGTGCTTGGTTTCTGAAATACTGAAGTTAACACTAACAACCCCACAAAACAGAGGACGAGAAAGGAACAGTGTTATCTGGCTGGAGGGCTTCTCCTTTACCTTGTGCTGCATTAACCCAGGAAGGAAATCTATTTCCCTTAGACTTCCGCATTTCACAAGAGGGAGAGAGCAGAGTTGGGGGATGTGAACTTTTCAAAGCAACATATAAATTTAAAACATGAGAGCTTTTTAAATTAAAAGAAATATAAACTGTCCAAAGAATTTGCTTTTAAAATAAGCTATGGGTAGCTCAATTGGTTAGAGCATCGTCCCGATACACCAAGATTGGGAGTCCGATGGGGACACATATCAGAGTCAACCAATGAATGTGTAGATAGGTAGAACAACAAATTAAGGTTTCTCTCTCTCTCTCTCTCTCTCTCTCTCTCTCTCTCTCTCTCTCTCAAATCAAATTTTAAAAAATAAATCATTGGAAACATAGACAATTCCTCAATAAACATTGCTGACAAAATGTATCTCATCTTGTATGCTCGTCAAATACAGAAAAAAAGAAAAGTGTAGGGGGCAGTGGAGAATAAAAATCAAAGAAGAACGCAAAGAAAGGGAAAGAAATTAGAGAGTGCGGATACAAATGAAAGAGAAGAGAGTGAGGGAAGTACAGAGGGGGGAAAAGATAACTGGAATAAAATCAGACGAGGAGACAGTCGATTCTCAGGGAAATGAATTAATGAACAGAATTGGTTTTGTTAATCCCTACTTCTCATTTCATCAGTTATCTCTGACCTTTGAAAATAGGGATTAAGTCCAGCATGGCATCGGTCATGTAAAGCCCCTGTGTTTCCTAAATGGTTTTATTTTACATTTTTTAGTGCTAACTGGGTCATATTTTTTGAGCAAAAGCATGACTCGTCCACGGGAGGAAATGATTCTCTTAGCACCTAGACCAGAGATGGCTTAAAGCACTGGTTCTCAACCCTGCCTGCAAACTAGAATCACAAGGAGAGCTTTAAAAGAAAATACTGATGTCCTCATAAAACACAGAAGCCCTATCCTAGCTACCCTGGATCCATTAAATCAGCCTCTCTCAGCAACAGCCTCAAACAAGGAAATCTGCGCTGGGTGAAAACCATTTCAACAGCCCCTCAAAAATGTAGAACGGCTTCTAGAGTATAGGTAAATCATAGTTTTATATAATTACATTTTGGGTTTTTTGCTCCATTTTCAGCTGGATTCTGCAGGGAAGAAATGAGTTTCTGTTAGCATAGGCAGCTAGGAGCTAACAAGAGAAGGGACCTAGACTGGCTAAGCCTGATTAAGTCTGGAAGTTAGAGCTTCAGACACCCCAGGGGAAAGCCACATCCTCTACCAAAGGGGACTTAGTCTCCTGAAGATCGGCTTTCTGATCTCCCTGGGGGACACTGGCCATTAGCTGGAATTACTGAGGGAGGCACAGGGGGAAATCTTTTGCGACATGCAGGCACAGGAGAAGCCAAGGTGGTACAAGGAGAGGTACGCTCATGTGCAGTAGAAACCAGTAGGAACAGAACTTTGGGGCATGCAGAGTAAAAGCCAAGATGCCACAGGGGGGAAGTCCTTCTACTGTGAGGCATGTGCAACAGGAGTCAACTTGGAGACCATAAAGGGGAGGAGTCTAACCTGGAAACCTAGGGAAAAGATTGAATTGAGAAAGTATCAGGAAAGAGATTGGTTAGTTTAAAAGAATGGCCTTCTCTCCCAAGTCCAAGGTAATATAATCAAAGTTTAACAAAGGCCCATCTGGGTAGCACTGGCAGCAGCATGGGCTCCAAGTGCGGGCCTGGGTGGAGTGCACTGGGGAACAGAGACAAAGCTAGCTGAACGGGGACAGAAGCTGAGCCGGGCCTAGAGGTGACATGGGCTGATTACAGCTGCTTCGATGCCGGGTAACGGAACAACATCTCCAGACCCTGGCCCTTCTCCTGGGCTTGGTGGAGGCGAGGCTGGACCTCTTCCACCGCAGGACGGAGCTGAGCCATCAGTTGGTGAATGAGACACTGCGCCCCTGGGGACAGTTCTTTGTGTTTGCTCCAGCTCCAATAAATCTTACCAGTGCTCCTCATCCTCCCGGGCATCAGTCCCCCAAATGCTTTTCGTGTGACTCCCTATTTCCACTGGCAACATTTCTAAGAACCAATTTTGAAGACATGTTCTTCCTGCAGACTCGAAGCCGCCTGACTTTTTGTAACCGATGAGGAAGGATAGCTGGAAAAGATAAGCTGCAGACCATAGGTGCAAGCTTACAACTATAGCTGTTGGCTATGCCTTCAAAGGACCCTGAAGCACACAACTCAGCCCATTCCCTCTGCTCCACCGCCAGGCCCACCCCAGCAGGCCTGTCACTGCCTTTTAACTGCTGATCTTCATCCCCCCAAAAATGAACTGTTCCAGGGAGAGCGCTAAAATTCTAGAGAAACTAAACTGCCTCTTGATAAAAATAAAACAACAAAAAAAGGTCTTTTAGGAACTGTAAGAAGAAAATTATCTTTAAAACTGAACTTTTGCCCTCTGGTCCCATTTGAAGAATTCCAGAACCGGAAAGGTGGTTATCACTGAGATGACCCAACTCAGAGAGAACCCAAGCATTACTGTCACATAACCCCACAGACCGCTGGGAGAGTGAACAGTGCAGGGAAGGAGTAAACAGGCATGATCAGTGTCAACTCTAGGCCTGGAGTGAAGAGTGGCTATTTAGGAATGGACTCCACACAGTCAAGTTATTCCTTTATTCTGCAAGTTTCAAATTTAGTTTTGTTTACTTTTGTTAACAACCTCTAGCGCGTCATTTGCTGCTAATAGAAGACATGATCCTTGCTCTGCAGGACCTTAAAAACCAGGTGGAAAAACCAGAAATACAGATGATACAGCCAAGTCGGGCTTCCCCCAAGCACCAGGGGAGCCGCCTTGTGAGCTCCAATCAGAGTGTCCTGTGAGGCTGGCTGGCACTCTCAGATATGGTGGGTTGCTGCCTCATAAGAACTAAAACATTTTTCCTACAAATCTCTTTTAACCCTTTGCCGTCGTATTAAATTTGGACATGGGTGTCGTACTGGTGGGAATTAATTTCCATTGAAAGAGCAGTGATACATAACATGCAAGATTATGAAGGATAAACAAGATTCATTAATTCTTTTTTGGAACTACGTCACTACTAGTAGAATCACTACAAACGTTATCACTTTCTACGTCAGAGTCAGTATTCAAGATGTCAAAATAAAACCCTTCATTGTTACTTTCAGATTCGCAGTACACTTCTTAGGTCGCTTAGACACTTCAGAGCTTTCAGAGAAATTATGAACTGATACATGAATGAATAGAGTTAAGATTCGTACGGTTCCTTGCTGTGGTGGCTGAGAGCAGACATACAACCGGAACGGTAAAAAAGCTTTGGTGGCTGAGGGTAGACAAACGACCGCAAAGGGTTAAGATAAATGCCTAAACCATCCCCCTACCCTCCCAACCCCTTAGCTCAGTGAAAGGAAAATAATCAGTAGCCTTGCTTTTTCTCCTCTCCCCCAAAGAATGCTTGCTAATCCTTCACAGGACACTGAGTAGGATATGTCCCAAGAGGACTAGAAATAGCATGTGCTTCTAAGAAAGTGGGGGTCAGGGATCTGGGCTGATATCAAAAGCCAGCAGATGTAACTGTTTGGAGCAGGGAGGGGTTAAGCAGGCCCATGTCTAACCTTAGCTGTGTAACCTTGAGCAAGGTAATTTAATATCTCTAAGCTCAAGCTTCGCATCTGCAAAGTGTGTACAATAAGATTATTTCATTCAAAGGACAATGGTGAAGATATTTCACAATTGATTACTTTTTCATATATATTTTTATTGTTGCTAGTATTACACATATCTCCCATTTTCCTTCCCTTTCCCTGCCACCTCCTCCCAGTTCCTACCAACACCACCCCCCCACCCAGGTCTTATTTTACAATTTAATAATGAATGCAAAATGCTCAGCACAGTGTCAGACACAAAGTGCACAATTTATGCATTCATTCAAGAAACATTTCGTGCATGTATTAAATGTGCCAGGCAAGGTTCTAGAGGCTGGGATAATAAACGCAATAGATAAAAACCCCTGCCTTCATGTGGCTTACCATCTACAGTTAATTAAATTGCATAGTGTTTTAAATGGTGATGGTTGCTATGGAGAATATGGGGTGGGCAAACGTAGGCTTAGAGTTGCATTGTGACATTCTTTTTTATTATTGTTTACAGTATTACATATGTGCATTGTGACATTATTTTAACTTGGCAAAGCTACTGTAATGATCATAACCTGCATGTCTCTTTCCATACGAACCACTGTAAACCTACTTTTGCCAACCCATGTATGGAAGTGGAGAAGGTGGACAGGGAGTCAGGCTGACATGCAATTTTAAGTAGACCTTTCTGACTTGGTGATTGATTGTGAGTAAAAAACTGAAAAGCTGAGATGAGGGCATGAGCCATGCAGAAGAAAGTCACTGCAAAAGCCCGGAGGGAGAGCATGTCCAGTGTGTTTGCACAGCAGCAAGAAGGCCAATATGGCAGGAAGAGGCTAAGTACCGGGAACATTAGGAGGAGACGAGATCTGGGACTTAAGGACATATCAGAGTAGGTAGGGCCTTGACGCTTCCTTTTACAAGGACTGAATTAGGAAGCTGCTGAAGAAGTCTGGGAAGATGAGTGACATGATCAGATTTACACTTTAACCTGATCACATCAGCAGCAGCGTCAGATGAGATGGGGAAGGGGAGGGACATATGCAAGAGCAGAAACAGAGAGAGTTGCAAAGAGACTAACGCAATGATAGAGGTAAAAGTTGATAGTGACTTAAACCAGGTAATGGCAATAGTGATGGTGAGATGTGGTCAGACAGATTGTAGATATATTTTGAAGGTTGAGTTGACAGGATTTGCTAATAAATTAAATGTACAATGTGAGAAATAGGGATCAAGGATGACTCCCATGCAACGTTTTAGCCTGAGCATCTAGAATGACTGGAGGAGAAGCAGGTTGGGGAGGGTCATGGGGAATATAAGTTTTATATGCCTTCTGCACATCAGAGATATAACATAAGCAGTAAAATATCTGAATCTAGTATGAAGGGGTCAGGTCTAGACTCAGATATCCACAGGAGCATCCCTAGTACATGGATGCCGTTTAAAATCATGAGACTGAAAGAGATCACCAAGGGAGTAGAAACAAAGAGAAGTCCATGAAGAAAGTCCCAGAGTGCTTAAATAGGTAGAACTCAGGGAGGTGAGGAAGAGCCAGCAAGGGAGGCTGGGAAGTAGCAGCCAATGAGAAAAACCATACATGACCTAAAGTTTCTTATATGAAATTCATTCATCTAATTATGCATGTTCCCCCTCCCTCCCCTCTGTGCATCTATCCATCATCTAGTCTAGCATAACATTTCAGCAGATGGATTTCAGAATAAGATAAGCCTGGACTCAAACCAGATTCTTCCACTCACCAGGTCTGGGGCCCTGTGAAGTTATTTAACCTTGTGGAGTCTCTGCTTCCTTGACTAAAATGAGGAGCATAACACCCATGGAATGGGATTGTCAGGATTCAATGAGAGTTTATATATAAAGCACAGAGCTTGGTACACCAAGAGCTCAATAAAGAATGGCTCCAGGGTCAATTCCTCCCAGTAATCCTACAACAATCAAGGCATAACTACAACAAAACTGTGCACAAAGCCCACAAGGGGGTGCACCAAGAGTGTCCACCTCAGGTAACTGGGGAGGCTGAGCCACTGGGCCCTACAGGACACCTAGCATGCAAAACCACTCTACCAACACGGAAGAATAAAAAATGCAGAGACAAAGAAATAGGTCACAAATGACAGAAATGGAGGAAAGCAAACGACTGGATATAAA
>NW_006283770.1:7109794-7167296 GCF_000327345.1 Myotis davidii
GGGGGGGGGGGGGGGGGGAGGGGATGAGCGGGGGCGGGGTAGGGAGTAACAGGGGGATAAGGACACATATGTAATATCTTAATCAATAAAAAATATATTTAAAAAAAATGTCTCCAGGTTTTATAATTATTATTCATCAAGTATTTTCTGAGCACCTACAGTGAATTCAAAAAACACCATGTCAGGCACTGAGAAGAGAATTAGATCCCACAGAAGATAAAAGATAATACATGGAAATTTCAAAACCACTATATAGCCTACGGTCCCAAAGTCCTTTCCTGTCTGATTTATATAGTATCCTCAGCAAGTGAGCTGAGCATGGCACTTTACTGTTTCATGAATGAATGAATGAATGAATGAGAGACTGACACGAACAAAGACTTTGAGTTTGTGACAGATAGAGATCATTGGAAGCTGAAATGGACAAAGAAAATTTCATTACTGATATGGGAAGAAAAGCTTTAGGTGAGTTTTTCCATTGAATGAACCACAATTTACATAAACAGGCAAGACGAGGTGGAAAAAGTCCAGATTATTAAAAACTACATTAAAACTTGATATATTAAATTGTTTTTACTCCCTTGGCATTTAGGATTATTGAATAAGCCTTGTAACCTAAACAGAGGGAGACCCTGATGCCTTGATTAATCTTGTTTTAGGGAAGTTTGTTTTGATTCACATTTGTCACCCACATAATATCTTTCATGGGGGAATAATAAAAATAAAAGCAAACAGCCATAGAAATCTAACTTGTTCCAGGTACTCTTGTAAGAAAATTTATATGTAGTTTACTCTTCAACACAATCTACAAGATAGATACTATTGTTATCTCCACATAATCCATGAGGAAAGGGGGTAATACAATTTTAGCTCACACACTAAGTGGTAGAGAAGGAATTTGTCCCTCTGACTCCAGAAATGAGCCCTTAACTGGTACAAGGCATCCTGTGGAGACCATCCGGGTAAGAGGTCAAAATACTGATAGTTCTCAAAGAACCTGTTAGGTAAAGAAAGACATATAACAGTGAATTCAGTCAAATTAATGATGAAGATGATAATATCATTCTCTGACATTTGATTTTAAGTCAAGCCATTTTCCTTGTTGATTTCCTAGTTCAAGTATTTGTGAGTACATGAAGAATGATTAGATTAGATTAGACTGATAGATAAAATGCATGTGACGACACATTCCTCAAGTTTCCGAATCTCTGAGTGAGGCTGAATATGTCTGTTCACACTCTGTTCACACCTCTAGGTCTTTTTTCTTCTCTGTAATGGATGGGAATTGATATTGCATTTAACTAAATAGCTGTTTTTATCTGTATGAAGGATTTTAGAAAACATTTGCACCTGTTTTGGTAAAGCAGCTTCTATGCAATGCTGTATTGCCTTAGAGAAATGCTTGGTGATTATAGGTACAAGATGAAAAAATAAAATGAGGCGCACTAAAACCCATCAAAGCAACTGAACAAAAAGCCATACCCATCAGTTATCCCCCTCCCTTACCCCCCCCACCCCCACCCCCCACCCCTGCCCAGTGATGGGCCAGAAAAAAAAGACAGCATTACACCCACCTGTGCACATGCCGCTAGATGGGAATTAGAGTGGGCAGGTGCCATGCATTGTTTTTATTAGCATGGCCCATGGTATATTCTCTCTTAGGTACTGGTAGGCAGGCCCAGTAGGATTGCACACCACCTTCATTCTAAGCCTTAAGACTCACAGGAAGTATTTTTCCTAGGTAGAAAGTATTTTCCCCACTGGCTTATTGAATTGGTATATTTGTAGATTTTTCAAAATGAATTAGCAACATTAAATATTTTCTGATTTGAAAAGTGGTACATGTTCATAACAGAATATTTTGTGTTTATACAAATAAACACACATACACACGCGCGCGCACACACACACACACACACAAAGCCATCCATATTGCCACTACACAGGAGGAATCCCTTACATTCACAGAATTTTAAGCTCAAAGTCCAAATATAACTAGTAGCAGTGATTTGGAGGGATGACAGCAGTGGTTGAATCTGTAGTTTGTTTTCCTGTTCTTTTTAACATGACTCTGAAGTCATTTTGTGAGTAATTTTTAATGGAAAGGAAGAACTAGTAAGAGCTTAGTCCCAATTGCTTTTACAGTGAGAAAACAAAGGCTCAAAGGAGGGAATGCCCCACTCCACATCACAAAGCTGCTTGTCTGTGAACAGGGCTGGAGGGCGGGGTTTCTAACACCAGGTGCAGCACTATCTGGACTGAACCATTCAGGGGGAAACCCCGCTGTGCCTGAATGTGGGTCTTTTCAGGGCTCTGTTTTTCCAAAGTGCCCTATAAATCTGAAATATGCTAGGAAGTCAGAGCTTAAGCTTTGGGTAACAACATTTCATTGAGTCTTCTTTCCAGATGCAGGCCTCTCAAAGGAGGCAGGGGGCCCTGACAGGTAACCCAAGTCACCCCTCAGCTCAGGACCCTTCCTGCTTCTCACAGCCCTGGGATTCTGTCTGCTTTCCTTTATATCCTGCTATATATCAACATTTTACTGAGTGCTTAATATATGCCAGGTACCATCCAAACATAGCTAATTTAATCCTAGGATAGCCTTGTGTTTAGTTTCTTATTTCTATTGCATAGATGCAGAGATAGAGGAGACTTATTTCCAAGGCCACAGAAAAGTAAGTGCTCACACTCAGACCTGAATTCTAAAACTGTGCAATACTCAATTCTCTCTTTTCCCTTCTAGATACTGAGAAGGATGAACACTTCTGGCATCTTGCTGTCATGGCTGGTCTTGAAATTCTTGTAATACTAATAGTTACTATAGCTCACCATGGAGGTGTGAGACAGAAAGATCAAAACAACCAATGGGATTTCAAATTTAAATAGTCCTGATTTCAAGGTTGAGCAACCCAATTTAGTAGCTGTGTATCCTGACCTTTGGCAAATCACTTTGAATTTCTGAGCCTAGTTTCTTTTTTCTGCAATTATGAAAATGTGAATATCTTCCTCAAAGCTAGAGTGTTTATAAAATGTATCATTTAAACCTGTACACTTTTGAAAGTGAAAGAGGGAGCTATTAATAAATTCGGTGGAACCACAGATATAAAACAGGACCTGCCCTGGGAAATCATACATATGGTCCCTATAGATAACCAGGTCAAAGAACCTTGTGCATTGCCCAGCATAAAATCGACTGTCTTATCGTAATAGGCTCCTGTCTTTTCCGTATAAATGAAGCATCAAATAGCACCGTGGCTTTCTACGGGGGCATTTACCTCCCAGGAAACATTGGCACTATCTGGAGACATTTTTGGTTATCACAGCGAGGGGAGGGGATGCTACTGGCATTGGATGGGTAGAAGTCAGGTGTGCCGCTAAACACACCACAGCGCACAGAAAGAAAAAAAAAAGCAATCATACCGAGGTTGAGAAAGCCTGAACTTGCGGTTTTCATTAAAATTGTAGAACGAAGGGTAGAGAAGGTCTGATGTTGAGGACAGAAAGTTCGCTTTGCGTCTCACGGTGTTATCCTGGGCCGGCTAAAACATGGTGCTAATAAAAATCAGTCCCTTTGGAATTCAAGTGAAGTGGTACACTCTTTAGATACTTTAATTACAATAAACAAACTTGCAAACAGACCTATTACTACTCTAGGAATGGTACCACCTCACATCTCAGAGGCAAATTCCTAAACAAGAAAACAAGAGACCAGGTATCATGTACATAATGCAATCTGCCTGTGTATATTCAAAGAGCATCTGTTGACGAGCAATCAACACAGGTGCTTCTCTAAAGGTACGAAATTGTAATTAGCAACAACAAAGCCTTCATCTGACTTGCCTTCCCTAGGACAGGCTTGGATGACAAAAATAAGTTCAATTTTTAAGCCCCATGCTTAAAATGTAGCCACTATTTGGGGAACAACATTTCTTTGAAAGAGAATGAGCAATCATCCACAACTGTATGGGCCATAATTAATTGATCACTTGCTCACATTCTCACATCTCAGATAATCACGAAAGCGATTAAAGTTCTCAAAGCTCTTTTCAGATGCACACCCAACCCTCCCTCATCCCAGCCCCAACAAGCCAAGTTCAATATTCAATGTTGCATTCAGCATGAGCAGCTTGGCTCAAAAGACTGGCTGTTAGATTGGATATGAAAATACACTTATCCCAACTCTTAAGGCAAATGTAGCTCATTAAAATACAGTTACAAGCAAAACATAATCCCCGTTTCTCTGTAGAAAAGGCACTTAGTAGTTTGGGTACCCTTCTGAAGGTCTAAAAACTCCAGGAAAGAGGTTTGTTTTTTGTTTTTTTTGAAGTCCTAAGTTTCTCTCTACACTATCAGCTAGCCGATTCCTACCAGGAAGGGGTTTTTCCTGATCTTGAGGGCAACCCAGTTCAAACAGCTCCCCAGACCACTGCTGTCTGGTACAATGCCCTGCTCTTGCATGGGCTCCCACACTGAGTGGCTGTATGGGGGCTTCCTGCAGTGGTATCTGTTCCAAGCAAGGCAAGGATGAAAGGGGCATGTTCAGAGGCTCTCCACACAAAAGTGTCTTTTCTGACACAACCTTTTTATCAAGAAGGAGTGATGTCTTCCTGCTACTGCAGGCCAGAGAGATGAATTCAATGGCCGGTCAGGGAGATCACTCAGCTGAGACCTGGAGAAGGTTCAATGAGGTAAGCCATCTTTGGTTTAGACAATGAGGAAAAGTTTCTGTTTTCTGTCTGGAAAGCTCTTCTCCCCATGAGCTATGTCATCTTTTAAAAATTAAACTTTGGAGGGAAAAAATAAATAACCTTTCTTCCCAGATGGCCTTGGGTAAAATGAACCACTCCCAATTTGGAGCTCCCACAGTAGAGTATATACACAGCTCTACTACAATCAGTGGTCTACACAGTAATAAATACTTGCATGCCTATGGGTTCCTTTAGGGCCTTGTCTTATTTCCCACTGCTCAGCTCTGTGTCTGGCACAAAGTGAAGCAGGAAGTAAAATTTGGACCAGCTGAAATAAAATGGCATGGGAACTACATAGGGATGCTACATCGCTGCGTACTAACTCTGAAGTATAGCCAGGTACATATCTGCTGAGTACCTACTAAGTGCCAAGCACCATTCTATGTGTTTATTCATTGCCATACAATATTATTATTCCCACATATTAACTGGACTACACTATATAAAATGGATACTAATAGTCAAGTAAGAGAAGGTACAGAGAGTTGTCTGTGATCACATGGCTAGTCAATGACAGGCCAGGATTCCAAGGGAGCATTCTATCTGTAAAGTCCATATCCTTAACCCTCAGGTTATGCTGACGCAAGAGACTACTCCAGGGCAAACAATGGGCAGAGAAGACTCTAAATCAAGTGCACGTCATAGCAAGTACCGGGCTCTTTGGCTGAAAACCTGAAGCAGAATTAAAGACTGGGGTCCAGGAATACATCAGAAAAAGCCCTCAGTCAAGCCACTCAAGGTGCCTGGCCCCTCCCTCTGGGTTCTCTGCATCCTGGTGCCAACCGTCTAATTAGTCTGAAGCCTGGAACAGAACTAAACAGGATGCATCCGTGCTTCTCAACCAAAGCACTGTTGGCCCTGGGGGCCAGCTACGTCTTTGTGTGAACAGCTCGCTCTGTACACTGTGGATGCCAGTGGCACCCTCTGCCTCTCTCCTGTGGTTATAACAACCAAAACTGTCTTCGGGCATTGCCAAATGTTCCCCAGGAGACAAAATCCTCTCCCCCCCCCCCCCCCCAAAACAAAAACCAAAAAAGTAAAACCAAAAGCTCTTGAGGTGTTTTCTTTTTTAGCTTTCATGTCCTGCAGAAAGAAAGGAAACACCCCTGCCCCAGTTAAGAACGAATAACATACATGTAGCCCCTAACCAGCTGAGAAGCCCTTGCAGAGTTGTACAATGAGTCTGTTCTCCTTTCTGACATCAGAGTAAATCAGACTGTACCTGGAATGGAGGGAAACCCTTAATTCTCCACCCCCGACTTGGGCCGCACATCATGTCACCCTTTCTGCCTCCACTGGACGCTGGCAGGATAGGAGGTGAGGGTAAAGTTCAGCAGCGTCTTAATCACTGCTTGTTCCTGGTGGAATGGCACACTCATTTAGAGGAAAAGAAATACTGGTTCTCCTGTTGCCCCAGAACTAGAAAGCGTTTAATGAGACTAATACACCCTAGCAGATAAGAAGAGCAGTTGTAATCATTCCCATTTAAGAGAGCATGAACATGGCACTCAGAAAGGTTAAGTGATTTGTCTGAAGTCACAAAGCTAGTTTGTGGTAGAGCTAGGAATCAAGCTCAGACCATTATGTCAAACTGCATTACCACCCCCTGCCATCCCCAGGGGAAGAAAGCTTTCCCAAGACCAATTAAAGCAGAAAGCAACGTGAAAATGCCCCAACTGGCTTCTGATGACTGAATCATCTTGAGTGGAGAGGGGGAGATGCCCAAGCATTGGGAATACTTAAAACGAAGCAGGAGACACGGCCTGAATGGGAAGTAGCCTGTGCAGATGAGAAAGGAGTAAGGGCTCTGCCACCTCCCATCCACTTCAAACTCGTACCATTTACTAAATAATAGATCTGAGCACTCCTGCTGTAAACCCACTGGCTAGACATCTCTAACTATAGCCAGAGAGTCAGTGAAAATATGCATCTTCTCTTGCACTGGCTCATCGGGAAATCTATGCTGATTTCACTATGAGAAATTAGGGAAGAGAAAAGATCAAGAATAACTTCAAGCTTCAGACTGGATAACAACTTTAGATGCTGCTAACTAGTAAATAAAGACAATTCTAATCTATCCTTTGCCCAAATTCTTTTGCTCATGTGAAAAAGGAAAGAAGAAAACATGTTTAAAGGCTACTCTCTTCATTTTAATGGGACTAAAAAAAAAAAATCTTAGTTCATGGTACTTGGACCTTGAAATTGTTCCCCACACCCGTGACTTCAGCGGCCTGCAGGGAGTGCCAAGACAAACCGATGTGAAAGCTCCTTTAATTGTGCTCTAGGGGGGCACAGCAGAGGCATTGGGGTCAGGTACTGGAAGCTGTCCTTCCCAGGTGTGGGAGAAGGTCACTTTACTAGTCCCAGGATGAAACGGCTTTCCAATTAGACTCCTACTAATACTAACATGAATGGCAATATCCCGACCTCTCAAAATAATTTGGCTTTTCTGTTTCATAGACCTTTACTCAAAGTTTTCACCTTGATCAAATTGTTAAGGGACATGAATTTTAAATGCCTCGAGGCTCAAGTAACAATGATTCAAATAGACTGTTTCAAAACTTGTAAAATTCCTATAATAAGCTATCATAAATAAAACCAATATCTATACTCAACTGAGAGCCTATATAATGCTTGCTTCATTCACTCATTCACTGACGTCTCTGTGCCACACATAGTTGCAGGGGCCAAAGCTAAAAAGATGACACATTCACAGAGACCAAGGGTAAGCAAACTTCCTATAAAGGGTCAGATAGAAAATAATTTTGGTTTTGCATGTAGATCCCTGTTACAACTACTCAACTCTGTCATTGTGGTGTGAAAGCAGCCATAGACAAAGAGAACAAATGGACAGGCTGTTTCCAATAAAACATATTCAAAGACAGGCAGCTGATCAAAGCTGACCTGGAAGCTGCAATTTGCCAACACTGGTCTTGACCACTAGTTTATAAAGTGGTCAAGACCTACAAGACCCCACCCCATCCCCAATCATAAACATCAGAATCACCTAGGAACCTATTAGAAATTCAAATTTTCATGCTCTACCGTAGACCCACTGAATCAGAAACTCTTGGGATAGGCCCTGGAAGTCTGTGTTTTTTAATAAGTTCTGCGAGAGATACTCATACATGCTCCAGTGCAAAAACCATTCATCTAGACCTGTGCTGTCCACTATGGCAGCAGCAACCAACTATATAAATTACATTAAATTTTCAATTCGTCACTTGCACTAGCCATATTTCAAGTATTTAATAGTCACATGTGGCTGCTGGCCACTATTGTGGACAGGTTCCCTTCACTGTGGAGAGTTCTATTGGATAGCATAGGTCTCTAGACAGACACTTGAGCCAAAAACGGACAGGTACCATGACAGGTACAACAATCTATGGAGTGCAGTGTGGCATAAAGATAGAGATAGTCAATTCTATATGTAGGGAAGGGAGTCACTGAAGGTTTCACAATGAAGGGTGATGAGCCAGTGTATCTGCTGATGGTGCAGAGAGGGGGACTGACGTAGGGACCAACAGGAGACCATTGTAGGAGTGCAAGGCAATAAGAGGCGAGGCATGGTTTGTTACAGGATCTGCGATTTCTTCATTAAGGCTAGAACAAAGAGTGCTTGTAGGTTAGAATGGAGAAAGGAAAGATGGAGATGAAGAAACTAAATCATGGCACACCTATGTGCCTTTCTTAGGGGCCTGGGGACCTACCGGCTGTTCAGAGCATGATTGGCTGGTGTTTACAAAGATCACCTGACCAAATACTTCCAAGGCCTAAGACAGAGTAAGCAATTTGTTTACTTATCTGATTCATCCCAAGGCTTCTCTGGGTAATTTGTTTACTTTTAGCTCCTAGAAGGGAGGACATGGAGGAATTAAGCCAAAACTGATTTGTCATTTAAAAGAAAGCATGTAATTATGCTCCCCTTGCCCTGAATGGTCCTGTCTGTCCTAAGACACAATGGAAGTGAGAAGGCTAGACTTCTGATATATATTCATTATCTGTATCCATCCATTAGTGCTCAGTGATGCCAATAAGCACCACAATGGAAGCGCCTGTTGCCACCTCAGGATCTGCGGGACACAGTTATGTTCTGCCAATACTAGAAGCACAAAAGGCAAATGCTATACAGGATCCTGCAGCTCAGTGTTCAGACACAAAAGCTCTATACATCGTTTCCACAAAAGGCGGGCCCAAATGGCCATTTATACAGCAAAACAGTCACCCACAACTGTGGCAGAAGAAGGATAATTACCAGGAGGTGTGAGGGAATGGAGAACACACTGGGTTTCCAACAGGATGTGCCTACTTAAAATGGGGCAATGGCATGTTGCACTTGAGTACGATGTTAACACCTGTAAAGAAGAGTCATTTAGAGGAAAACACAGATGGGGCTCCGAAATCGATTCTTGGTGGGAGCGAAAGGAGAAAGGGGCAGGCGGAGGGGGGAAAGAATCTTGAAAATGGGCCTTACATTTCATTACAAACCAAAGGCATTTCAGAAGCTGCTGACCTTTTCATAACCACATTGATTAGGCCACAGGACAAAAAAAAAAAAAAAAGCCACAAAGAAAATAAAGTCACCTAAGGTAACAGGTTAAAGCAAATTGTGAGAGGAAGAAAGAAGGTTGACCTTCAAAGGCTAATACTGTCACACCAACAGAGCCTGGACAGGCATTTATCACCAAGGTCACTCCCAAGTAGCAACTGCTATCCCCACAGCGAGCAGGTGCTCATTTGCAGATCAAGTTCTGGGCCCACGATGTGCTCATGACAAGTAACTACAGCAGTGATTTCAACAGCAAAAATGAATCTCTTCTTCCCTCTTCTGAGGCCTTCATTGACAACCTTGCTTTATTCTCACTTGGGTCTCAAGAGACTTGCTCATTCTTTATAGAGGCATCCAGCAACAAACAGAATGAATATATTAATCAAACTCCTTAAAGTTAAAACTTAAGAGCAGCATCCTCCCAGAATAAGAAAAAAAGATGGAAAAGAAACAAAACTGGTAAACAGAAAGAAAATTTGTCAATAGATGGCAATCTTAAGAAAAACAGAGTTGACATAACAAGAAAAGATGCAGAGATCTGAAAGAAAGAATAAAAAAAGGACCAAGATCAAGTCAGTGGACAAGTATGTTCAATGGTAAGTGAAAGCCAAGGGGGAAATTATCTGATAAATGCAATTGGAAAGTTTAGCTAAGGAAATCAAGAGCCAAAGTCAAGGCTATTTTTTCAAAAGTACTTTAAGAGGTTGATAATAAAACAACTACAATGCAGCGAGGGGTAAGGGGTATGTATGACTTTCCTTAAATATCAGTTTTATTATCTAATTTGATTGTAAGATTTGCAGTTCACCAAGTTAGATAGACCTGTATTCATTTATTTAATCAACATTGTTAGCCCTAACATAGCACTATGCTGAACAATAAATCCCAAATATGCCTTTTAGGAGTTCACAATTCCCTGAGATTAGAGCAATCAGTGAGCAAATTACAGAAATATAAGTGCTTAAGCCAAGAGTTAGGCACACATTGAATGATGGGCTTATCAGCCTCATAAATGTCAAACTTACCCAGGAAATAAGCCTGCCTAGTGCTAGTTTAGAAAAAAGACCAGACTACTAATACTTATTTCTTATAATGTCAGAAACACTCCAAGTAAACAAGTGCAAAATAGCCCGGCCCTTGTGACTCAGTGGTTGAGCATCAAACTATGAACCAAGAGATCATGGTTTGATTCTGGTCTGGGCACATGCCAGGCTGCAGGCTCGATCCCAGCAGGGGGCACACAGGAAGCAGCCAATCAATGATTATCTTTCATTATTGATGTTTCTCTCTCTCTCTCTTTCTCTCTCCCTCTCCCTTCCTCTCTGAAATCAATAAAAATATATATTTTTAAATATAAAATATTAAAGCCCTGATCATTCCAGTCTAGTAAGGAATGACTTTGACCTATAATATTTGCTCCTGACCTTTGTCCTGTTGGTGTTAGAACCCCTCCCTCTGCCCAGTCCTGCTTCCTCCCCTTTCCTTTCACAGGGATTGATCTCTAATAAACATTTTATATCCCACACTCCCTCTCCTCAGCATCTGCTTCCAGAGAACCCAACTTGTAACAGGGAGAGAGGGAATCTCCCTTGTCCAGACAAGGGAGAGCACAGGAATCTGGTCTTAACTGGGAAGTCCACAAAGGCGTCGGGAAAAAGGAAATTCTGAAGTTGATGTCTGCAGGATGATTAGGTCTTAAGCAAAGAGAAGAGAAATAAGGTTGCCACCTGTAATTAAACTAGTAAAATCCACTTACAATGGGTGAGATCAGCCGTTTGGAGAAATAAAACCAGAGAATGTCTGTAAATGCATGATTGAGGAATTCAGGACACTGTAAACCCCAATCAAGGTGATTTGAGAGTAATTTCAAGGAAGGAGAACTGCTGGGTGATTATAATTTGCTAAGCAGAAGGAAGCCTAATCAATGGCATTGTACCTTGTTTTGAGTCTTTCTCCAAAGGAGTGGGTGGGGCAGTCACAGTGGGAAGGCTCTGCAGAGGGTGAGGGTGACATGGCACAAAGCTGAACAAGCTAAGGACAGTTGGCTGAGGTTTATTAAAAAATTACCTGGGTCCGGAGAGAAGGGTTTGTTTGTTTGTTTGTTTGTTTCACATGCTTAAAAATGTCACCAGTAAAAAATGTTTCCCACCAAGCTTTATGGCTCTTCACTATTCATTCAAAAGAGCCCTGCAGGTCCAGGGCAAATATCACCACTTTGACTCTGAGGAGGATGGGACCCAGGGTCCTAAATTTGAAATGGCTTGTCCACAGTCTCAGCCCTTAGGTCAAAGCATGGGGCTTTGCAACTGCACACTCGGCATAGTACAAACATTTCAAAGCCCACTGAGGTTTCCTGTTAACCCTGGCTCCTCCAAGGGCAGGGCGGGAAGAGGAAGGGTAGGCAAGGTAGGGTGGGGAGTAATTAACCAACGAATCCTTGTTGACTGTAAGAGGACAACAGATAATGAATAAAATTGTGTAAAAGACAGCAATATAAGCACATCCTTAAGGAAAAAAAGGAAGCAAATAGTGAAAGAAACTGCAACAGAAATTTCCTTAGGGAAGAGTGGGAAGGGGTGAGCAGTAGAGTGTTGTTTTTCATCATTTAACACTTTATCATTAAAAAATATGCTTTATTTTGATCAAAATAAAGTAGTATGAAATATGATGCTCTAGTAGTATATATATGTATACGTATGTATATATATAGAGAGAGAGCCTGGTTGCCCCCAACTGCCCTCCTCTGCAGGCCTAGTCGCTCCCAACTGCCCTCCCCTACCTGCCGTGCAGGATAGGGCCTAAACCAGCAGTCAAACATCCCCCAAGAAGTCCCAGATTAGGGAGGGTGCAGGCTGGGCTGAGGACACTCAACCCGTGCACGAATTTCGTGCATCCGGGCCTCTAGTGTGTGTGTGTGTGTGTGTGTGTGTGTGTGTGTATAATTTGTGGAGCGCTGTCTGAAAAACGTAATCAGTCTGTTCCTCTAAATACTTTACACCTCAAAACATCAAACAGCCACATCCCCAGAGCACAAGGGACTGGGGAGGTAGCAGGGCCTGTCCTTCAGAAAGGGGTCTGATGATGGCTTGAGAATCGCCACCTCCTGTGTACCATCCAGATGGACTGAGCAGCCTAAGGAACCTGATACTAATGATACCTTCCTCATTGCACATGGTCGTTAAGCAACCCTCTGATCACTTCCCTTCCCTTCAAGGTGAGAATATCCTGGTCTGTCTGAGATAAACGTCTGACCCGCCTGACAGTTGCTGTAAATTATTGAATTGACATTCTCAGATATCGTATATAATCAAGTGCTACGAGCATGTCAAATATAAGCCTGCCCTAAGGGAGAGAGCTCTTCTCAGCAAACTGCCAAAATCAGATTTTCTGAGACAGCAAGATGCAGACCCTGGGCAGCGGTGATTTGCACCAGAGCAAATGCCCCCTTGAGTGTGATCTCTGCGTAAGCTATCACACATCTCTCTGGTTCTCTGGGAGCCACAGGCTTGTCAAGGAGAGCTTATGAAGTCAAATTAAGGCCTGAAGTCTTATTTCCCTCTTCTCACTACACAGGGAGCACTGTGAACACAGACAAAGGTGTCTTTTCATCTTCATAACCTGAGCAGGTTGCACACCATCTAATAAATAGGAGACCTCTAGTAAATGGTAGTTGAATGAATGAGCATATGGTTGAGTGATGCTCAATGCCATGAGACTACTTAGAAGTGGATGTGAGACAACCATGGGAACCAATGCCAGGGAGAATGCTGGATTGGGTGAACTGGTATTCCAAGGATGCTGCTGGTAGCAGCTACAAGTCAGAGATGACCATGGATGGAATCCAGCAGAAGTCATCACAATAATTACAATAGTAAACTAAAGCGCAATGGGTTGGGATCCCATGAAATAAACATGGGCCCAAGGACATCAAAGTCTTCATAAATATCCACCTCCCATCAACCAAACTGCCCCATTTGCACTCTATCCCATGAATCTGTCAGGAGCCTGTTAGAGGCTATGTTCCTTGGCATTTTGAATTGCTTGAATTGATGGGATCTTGAGAACAACATTTGAGGAACTTCATCTTCTCCTCCATGTTAAATACCACTTTACCTCTCAAGGGCCCAAGGTTGGTGAGTTAGAAGAGATGCATGACAAGATAACAGAGTGGTACCATAGCCCACGCCCCCGAGAGAAACCTCTCAGTCTGCCTGTCACATTCTGGCCCAGGACCCACGTGAGGACGAGCACAGGTATCCTGAAAAGCCAGCCTTTCCTTACAAGCTTGTTCCTCTCCCCACCCTTCTGTTCCATAGCTTTCTTTCCTTATTAATTCTTAACCCAGACTGTTTCATTCACTTTCCTACTCATTCATTTGTTTATAAAACACTTATATCAGCACCTACTACATAACTGAAAAATTGCTGTAACGCATACTTTCTGCTGAGATGCTCATAATCTAGATCCCATCCACCAGGCAGAAATCTAAAACGTTCAGATTTTTTAAAAAAATTTCCTGGTATCCTTTTATTTGGGATCATGTAGATAAAATATCTGGATATTTCAATCCAACAATGAATAATTACTGGATCTTTCCACTAAATGATTCGCTTCAATCTACCTTCATGATGGAACAGCTTTAAGATGCAGCTCTTGCCCTCAACCTATGAAGTCAGTCAGACAAGTCTGCACATATGAAACAATAAGCAAGCAAAGCAAGAAGTTCCAAAATGTGTGAGCCAATCCCTAATTATTTGGGGATTCGGAGCTATACTAAGCTGAGAGAAGGTGAGTGGGAGCAGTTTAGCGAGAGCTGGTGAGTTCCACCTCTTCCACGAAGAAGCTCGGGCAAGTTATTTTGCTCCTCTGGGCATTTCTTTTCCCTACCCTACAATGAGAGAGTTGGCTTAAATGATTTACAAAGTCAATTCTAGCTCTGAACTCTTTGGCATACCTCCAGTCCAAGTCAAAGGAGGTTTCATGTTAGGGCACAAACTTCATCTGAGTCTTTGTAAATAAAGAAATGTAAATCCTTCTGTTCATATTTATAGGTTTTGCTCTACATACAGCGTGTTACAGAAATTATCTGAGATAGTAGGCCACACCTTGATTTTAAAATTGTTTGTTTTCGAGTAGTCATCTAATCCTATTATCATTGTTCTTTAATTTGAGAATTGGAGGATGTGATAAAAATACTCGCTGTTAAATCATAATTACACAGCATCTACAATTGCAAATGAGTGTGAATGTGGGTGCATCCCTCCCACACAAATCCAGCACTGAGACACCAAGAGGATGGCATCTGGCTGCCTTGTTTCTAACAAAACAGAGAAATCTCCAAGAGAGGGGAGAGAATGGCAGCACGGAAGGCTGGCGGGGTGTAAAATACACATGCAAAGAGCTCCCAACAAGAGTTGCAGCAGTTACACTGAGAGCAGCCCCAGGCTAGCAATAACTTTCATCCCAATCATTTCTGCAGTCTCTCACCCCATGCCTGATATATACCCACTGCTTGTGAAGGCCCGATCCTATCAATATGTCACATGTTATTATGTCTTCTGGGGAGACTATGTCACCAAGAACTGACATTTGTAACAAGTTTAAAGGTTCGAGTAATTTCAAAAACGCCTGCCTCCACCTCAACTTTGGAAAAACAAAATGTAACCAGACAATAAGAGCATACGGGGAAGATACTAGGTGGGTTGACTGCTTTCTCTTGTTTCCCAGGTTAAGGGGCAGGATGGAGGATTAAGTCTGGAACAGAATGCTGCCTTGTTCAAGAGGAGAGGTCTGGGAACTTCTGCTCTAAATCCAACAATGAAGCAGGATCAGCCCACCTTCCCCGCGCCTTGTTATATGTAAATATATCATCCACTACGCCACCCACAGGCAGGTATTCATAAAGTTAACTCTGCCCTTAATTTTATGTTTTACCTTCCCAGTGACTCATAGTGTCAGAGGCTGTTAGAGATTATATATATTTCCTTCCAAGACCAAGAAATTGACTTGCTCAGCCTCCCCACCTCCCTGTGACGTCAGAGAGGGAGAGTCAAGGAAATGGCAATGACAACTGAGACGCAATGGACCAAAGTAGCCAAAACTCCAAGGTGAAGCTCTCAGGTGAATGGGACGTAGGGAAGTCTTGGAATTGTGTCCCTCTGTAGCCAAGGGCATAAGAGTCCCTGTCACTGAGAACCTATAAATAGTGATGAAAGGTCAGGAAGGAGGGAAGTGAGCATCAGAGAGGGCTGGGTCTGTTCAGGGAGCAAGGCCTGACTCACTCACCACCTGGGGGAAGACGAGCAAGAGGAAGGCCATGTGCAGTGACCCTACCTGCTAGAAGAGGTGGCTCAATCGCTGAGGTACCATGTGACCTAGTTATATCAAAGGCCCTGCTTCTTGAGAAGGAGCAAGGAGGGATTTGGAGAGAGGACTCAAGACCTCCACATTCTGCATCCTCCACAAGAGTGGAGACTCTGCCTCGAGAGGCCACATGGAGAGAGCAGGAAGGCTTCTCGCTGGCTACAGTCTACAGGCAAATATGATCTACTGTCTACAGACACAGCCTTTGATTAAAAGGAGTTCTTGGAGTACCACCAGGACGATGACACACAGGACAGAGTCCATCCTAGTACTTTGCTAGATACTAGGCCAATACTGTGTTCTTATTTGACCTTCCCCTGAAATCCATGATATGAGTATAATTACATCGATTTTATAGGTAGAGAAACTGACTCGAGGTTAAGTGAGTATGCCAAGACCACTGGACACAAACAGATGGGTTTCAGAGTCAGGTCAGCGCAAAGCCTGCTTGACTGCCACTTGGTTATACTAGTGTCATGTGACATGCTCCTAACTTTAAAAACTGTTAGCCAAGAATGAGCTCAGCAAGGAGGCACCCACCACATCAGCTTGTATCTCCATAGCATCCGCCTCCGTTATGTCTGCCTCTGCACACCGTGATCATTTGAGCTGTGATGAGCCAAACGGGGTGAACAGACAATATTAAAAGTGAAATGCCACGGTGAGATAATGAGACATCGGAATGCTTTTAACCTCAGGGATGCAAAACTGTGCCGTTAATGCCGATGCTCATGAACACCATCTTCCTCGAGAAAAGAAGAGATTGAAAATATAGGCTATTCATTCATAAAGGCAAGGGCCAGGAGGCAGCGAAATGCCACTGACCAGGCAGCGGCACCCCTTCGCTATGAAGGGGGATCCAAACGCCACCAGCATGATGACCCATCCATGTTCCCTTCTCAGCACAAGTTGAGAGTCCCGTTTAATGGCCACATTGTGGGAATGGCCAGAGCTCAGGACCAAACCACTGCTTCCAGGATTAGCCCCTGGGTTGCAAAGGGGGAAATCTGTGGTGTTACCTAATTTGTAAGCACAGAGAAAAAGGGAATTGTCCAGGATGCTCTGGAAATCATAGAATATTAATTTAAGATGAGGTTTAAATGAGAAGTAGCAATAAAACTCGTTTTAAATCTTATTGTGGAATATCATCAAATAGATGTTTTTAACTACCCCTAAGCATCAGTAAATACCATAATAATAAAAGACAAGCTCATAAGAATAATGTGAGTACAGCTATTATTCTGAATATGAGCCCTTAGTTTCCAGGGCTGTAGCTAAATAAACATAAAAAATTAGATTTGGGATATTCTGATTCCAGGATACACCCCATATGATTTCGGGGTGGATGTTTGTCTTGATTAAATTTCTAACACGAGTTTGTTTTTGCATCATTCTCTTCCAAAGGCAGATATGGGGGAAAAATTAACTAGTTGAGATTTTCCACCAAGGTAATGGTGACTCCCAGGCTTTGCAGTTAGCAGACTGGTAATGCTCCAAAATTTTTAGATAATGTTTGTCTTACAAATTATAGGACAGTAAAAATTTTTCTCAATACACCATATGCTGCCACTATCATTTTATTTTATAAGGGACATTTTTAAAATAAAAACATAAAGAATAATATTTTCTTTTTAATTGAGCATTTTAAACTCAATTTATTACTCTTATTTTTACTATTTTTCTTATTTTTCTCATTTAATCACGAACATGTGAAAAGTATCAAACTGGCATCAGTCCAGGCCTGGTATTTAAAACCTCCATGGAGAGGTTAGAGCACTATGGCTCGGAGCCAGAACTCCTGGGCTGCAATCTCAATTCTCCTATTAAAGAACACTAAATACTGTTGTCTTCCTCTAACACTACCTTCCTGATGGGTTTGATATTAGAATCAATTAGGGCAATAAACAAAAACACTGTGTAATAAAAAAGGGGAGGGCTGCATTGATGCTAATTACTATATATGTTATTACACTTAAGTCATTCTAATTAATTAGATTTTAGTACCTATTGTTTCAATGGGTATATATTGAACACCTACCAGGTCCCAGGATCTGTGATAGGCTTTAGAGCTGCAGAGATAAACGTACTCTTCCCTGCCACTCAAACTCACAGCACAGCCAGGAGAAAGGCACAGATATGGGCAGCAAAATGTCAGTGTCACGAGTGCTACACTGGGCATCATAAGACGTGGTGGGAACACAGATGGGAGGACCCTCAGTCTGCAGGTAAGATCATAGGGAGGGATGGACGAACAAGATGTCTTCTACGCAGAGAATCTGAGGAAGGGGTTCCGGGGCCACAGAAATGTAAGAGAACATGCAGGGATTCTTCCATGTTTCTCACATTCATCACTACAAATATCCAGAGAGATTCATCTGTATTTTGTATTTAAAAGCTTCTCTACCTTAAAATGTGAGCCTACAAAGTTTAGAGGCTCCTAGTTTATAATTTATGTAG
Organism: Myotis davidii; assembly: GCF_000327345.1. NCBI lineage: Eukaryota > Metazoa > Chordata > Mammalia > Chiroptera > Vespertilionidae > Myotis > Myotis davidii. The sequence continues at coordinate 7,127,912 of NW_006283770.1, forward strand.
AATGCAAAAGGAAATTTGGCTTTAGTCCTCATAGTTTGTTTCCTGGAGTCAGATATATCCTCAGAGCTGAGGATCCTCGGTCCAAACCATCCTGCAGCTTACACAGTGGCAAAATTTCTTCTGGTGTCCTTGACACAGGCTACTGGTCTCTGCACCAACTTGAGTTAGAAAAAAGCAGAGTGTGGAGAAGGAGCTAGAATCCTAAGTCTCACATTTACAGGATCTATGACCTTGGGCAAGTCACTTGCCCTCTCCAAGCTTGGGTCTCTGAGCCATAAAATAAGTGATCTGGGCTAGATGCTCCTTAGTGTTCCTGCCAACCTCAACTGTCCAGGCCATCCAATGCATACCATTCATAACAGAAAAATGGCATTTTAGTAACCACTGCATTGTTGCTGCTGTGGGCTTATTCTTTGCATAGCACATTCTGATGCAGGGGTAGCTGTCCAAATATGGCCCCCTTTGTCAAAGAACCAGGGATCTATCAATAAATTTAAAAGAAAAAAAAACACAGCCCTATCTGGTATGCCTCCTAATACAGCCAAAGGTTACAGAAGAGAATCCAGCACAAGTGAAGTGGCAGGAGAGAGTATGTGACAGCTGCGGGGGGGCCGGAGGGAGGGAGGAGGAGCAGGGTTTTTAGAAGAGGAAGGACAATGTGCCTCACCAAGGTGACTCAGCAGAGGAGGAAAGTTTTCCACTGGCTGAGAGCCACCAGATCTCAGTCAGGCGGTCCTCAGACAATAGCACCTTCTGCCACACTGAATGTCATCCTTTGTGACAAAGCAGGAGACAGGGCGGGGGAGAGGAGGGGGGTGGGATGTGGGAGGCGGGTTTGGTACAGGTCCACAAAGACTTTTTCTGAGAAAAGTTCCAAACAAAGTGTAGATCTCCTTACTCTGCAGCACCCTGTTCTCCTTTATTTGTCAAGATTAAAGCATTCTAACAAAACAGAATGGGATAAACTGGCAAGCCGGAAGACCTTCCAGCTGACCTATCCCCCGCGCCCTCAGCATTTCCCATTCACTGCTGGGATGTAACGTTTACCAAAGGCAGAATGGTCAGAATGCCCAGGCACCTGCAGAGCCTTCCCTTCTATTTATTCATTATTATGGGCAATTGTTACAGAATATTCTTGATCAGCCTCCATATTCTTCTAGTCGAAAGCCTTTCAGGGCCCGAATAGGTGTCTAGATTCCCCTCAGAAATACTTGGTGCGGAAATGCTGGAATGGCTGGAAACATATGAAGAAGCATTTGCCCTTCCTGGTAGCCATGGAGATGTGCTTTGATCTCTCTTCAAGGAAGGCTCTGTGTCAGTTGCGAAGGCACAGTTAGCTGACAGCCCTCATTGGCATCACCCTGGCTGCAGCACTGGGCGGAGCCACATTCTTCCTGGCTGTCCCCAGCCAGTGACTGAGGACACAGAGGTGCTAAGGCCAGGCCTTCTGTGCCCAAGACGGGACTCCTCTAACCAACACCCTTCATTTGGGAGTTTCCCACTAACGGTCCGAGACTTCGTCGGTTCACATGTGGTCTCAGGCTTATCCTGTCCAGTGCTGCTCCTCCCCACATCATTTTTTACAGGAATGTCCTTCTCCCCCAATAAATCATTTGCTCTTCAGATTCTAGTTCAGCACCTGCTTCCCAGAGAACCCAAATGACATACACGCATATTTGAAATATGACTCCAGGGGGTGCAGGTCCGTGCAATTGGAGCCCATTACCCAGCTGCCCAGGCCTGCCCTGGCCAGCTCTTCCTGTTCAGCTTTGCAAGGTGTGGGTCAGAGTCCCGTCTGCCAACCTCCCCAATCTCCTGGAAACACATGAATTATCCAGGAGTATCTTTAAAGCTCTTCTCACCAGGCTCTCCCTTTCCCGATGATGGGAAGAGTTTGTCATCTCTGTCCAAATGCTTTCTCCACTCACCAACTCCTCTCTTCCTTCCCCAACCTTTCGATGGGATGAAGTGGGTTGTCAAGAGTTCCCAGGCAGCTCTTTGTAAGTCCTGCTTACCTGGTCCAGCATCTGACGCTGGACTGAGGGAGTTGTTGCCTCCTACTGTCTTGTTCTCTGCCTGTGAGCATCCTTCCATGGGACAGAAAGAGTCGTATTTTATCATCCCACTATTTAAAGAACATTTAAGTCCAGAAATAATGGCTATCAAAAGCTTCACACCTTTTGCTGTAGCTTGTAGAAAAGCAATTTATCTGATTAATGTAAACCCTGATCAAATGGACTCCACTGAGAGGAGTCGGTGGCATTACATTATTTTCTCCGAAGGAGTTTCCTGACTTCAAAATAAGATTTTAAAAGTTGCTAAAGCTGGCTTTGTCTTTCCTAGGTTTTCTTTAGTTGTTTTATTTTTCCTTTTAAAGTATGTATATCCATAGCTGCTAAGAGAGAGGATATTAAGAATCTAACACCTTCAGAGGACTCTGGCTAAAGATCAACAACCAATAAGCACTCTGAGGCTCTAACTCTGGGCCCCGTAAAGCATGATCGGCATGACAGGGCAGTTCAAACAGGTGCTCTTGAGTTGGTCACACTCAAACACTATACAGGACCTTGAATCTCTCCACCCCTCAACGTCAGAGGAAACCAGACTGACAACTGTGAATGTCAGCTGATGAGAAAAGTTCCCCAAAGCTAGAGCCACATCTCTCACTGTGGTTTAGTCAGTCACTGCCAACACCTCATGTCCAACCTCATTCATCTGCCCTTGGGGGATCTAAGGGACATCATCCATCAATACTCTAAACACCTCCTCTCCCCCGCCCTGCAAACACACACTCTCTAAGCCTCCATATGACCTTCCAAGCAATCCTATTTAATACAAGGCTAATATGCAAATTGTCCCCTAGGGAGTTCGACCGACCTGGAGTTCGACCACTCACTATGATGTGTCGAACCAGAGGGCAGCGTGGAACGAAGGAAGGCCCCAGCTGGCAGCCAGCAACTGGCAGCCAGGAGAAGGAAGGCCCTGATTGGCCCTGATCACAGGCCAGGCCTAGGGACCCTACCCCTGCACAAATTTTGTGCACCAGGCCTCTAGTCAAATATAATTAGCAAACACTCTCAAGCACTGATGTTCTTTACGGAGCAGGCAGAAGACTAGAAGCTGACACTTCGATACTAGAATGAACGAAACAGCAACAGAAGCCACATTATTTGAAGCTGAGACACACTTCCAGTTAAAACAGCTTAAACCTCAAATTAAGAAAACCCCACACACCTAAAGGTAAGGGGAAAACTTAAGTAAGGGAATTTGAGGCTTTCTGTAGGGGCTTTAAATTTTTTATCAATGAGTGTTTTAAAAAAACAAGGCTCAGAAGAAAGTACGTATTAGTAAGCATGTCATGCTTTAAAAAGCGCCCCCCTCCATTTTCAATGCCACCATCATTGTGGGATGGGGGCATCAGTACTAATTTCGCACCAGCACAGGGGAGGGGATGGAGAGGGGGACTAATTTTGCAGAGTGAATGTGATGATATTCTTCAGCTTCCCTTAAAGGCTTTATACATTTGTCTTGGAAATTAACATTGAATATAACCAAAAGGAAGTTCAAAATGGGTCATAGATTTTTAGGATGGAAAGTCAGGAACCAGTTGACTATTTGGGGACACATGTGTTGTCACCACTAAAAATGTCATAAACGAGAGAGAAGACTGCCAGGATCCCAGCAAAGCTGTGGCATGGCTCGTGTGGCTCAGTGGTTGAGCTTCGACCCATGAACCAGGAAGTCATGGCATGCAGGAGGCAGCCGATCAATGATTCTCTCTCATCATTGCTGTTTTCTCTCTCTCTTCCTCTCCCTTCCTCTCTGAAATCAATAAACATGAAACTCATGGTAAAACATATTTAAAAAACAAACAAAACCAAAGCTGTGAACAGACTGGAATCAGGATGAGAAGGTAGGTCATGTGAAAGCCTGATGGAGCCTCAACTCAGAAAAGAGAAGACAGAGATGGTCACAGAAGCAATGCCTAGAAACAAAGCACTAAGCAGCAGGTTGCAGATTTTTTTATGTATAGTATTCTATCACTTGAGGGTTTATTCCTGTCTTGCAGGCATGATACCCTCACTCTAGCATTTGATGTCCATCAGTGACTTAGAGAAGGAACACGGCATATAATGTAATATATTACAACCACCACATAGTCCAAACTTGGATGCCATGAGTCTTTTTGCAAACCTGAGTCTAGCCCAAAGGATAATAGGAATCTTATTTAATTTGAACTGTCTGGTTACATTTGTAGAGGTTACTAAATTATGGTAGGCATCATCCTTTAATCTGGTTCCCATTGCAAATGTAGATTTCATTTTAAGAAAAGCTGAGTTTACAGAAAGAAAAGTTCCATCAAAGTAGCCTTTACAAGGAGGTAAGAAGACAAGCAATTTTCATCATCCTTAAATACAGATTGAATTTAATGCCATCTCCTCGTACACAGAAGCACGCACTTCATTAGACTGCGGAGCTCATAACGCTGACCAGCGGGAAGGAGAAAGACAGTTGGCGTTTTCCTACAGGTCAACGTTATTGACCGAGCCGAAGCTGTTAAATAAGCTGCTGCTTTGCTTCGGCTCAGTAGCTGGAAAGATGCATTTTGTCGAGGTGCTTACACACCTAGGAAAGAAGATTAATTTTGGTAATGACAGGACTGAGGGTACATAACGAGAGTGGTGGGCAGTTTTAATGAGAATTGAAAATTGTCACCATCATCACTGTGGAAAAAAAATCATAAACTAAACCTGGAAAAATACATTCTTACAAAAGAAACTTTGGAAAACATAATAACAACAAAATCAGCTGTGGCTAAAAGAAAATTTGGGGGGAAAAAAGATGTTATCTTAACTAAATCAATTAAATGCTGGATGGCTTGATCAGACTATCAAAGGTGCTAGAAGAGAGATATTTCTTTTGATCTCTAAATATATCTGAAGGGCTACTTATTAAAAATAGCACACATAAATAAAACAATGAGAAATTTTTATATATCCAAAGAAAGAAACATAGGGTTTTTTAATTACTTAACATTCTTATAATTTTTTAAAATACTCTAAAAATATTCAAGAACAGAAAGTATTTAAAAATATAAGAACAAGATTGTAACCATGTATATGACAGTTTGCATTTTGCTTCTTCCTTTCTGGCTTTGTCCTCAGTTACAAATAATTTATTTTAAATGACCTTTCTATTGCAGGACAATTTTAAAGTCACACAAAAAGTCGCATAGATAGCACAGAGAGCTCCTGAATCCTCTAATCTAGATTCTTCTGATGTTAAAATCTGATGTCTCCACGATGCATTTTTTAAAACTAAGAAACCCATTGGTACATTATTATTAACTAATTTCTGGACTTTATTCTTCACTTTATTCTTCACTGGTTTTTGTCTGTTCTAGGGCTTCATCGGGAAGAACATGTTGCATTTAGCATTGTTCTCTTGACCAGGCTAGTTTGGGGAGATGAACTCCATCTCTGATCTTTGTCCTTGGGGTTGTAAAATACAGAGGAACCTGAGCCCTCAGGTGGCATCCTTTAGCTTTTTGATGATGCCCAACATCTAGTCTTATCACATCCCACACATACCACTGACTTGGTATCGGGACACCCAAAATCTTAAAATCCAAAGCAGTCACCACCTTTCAATATTTGATTGAATTTTAAATCAGAAAAATATTTTGGGTCATATATTGTATTTATTAATAGATAAATTTTGTGAAATACTTCTTAAAGTATCTTTCCTCTTGATTAGCTAATTATTTTGTGGTGGTTTTCCTTTCCTTGTAGCTTTTCACATTGTTAAGGATAAGGGTGTGTGTGTGTGTGTGTGTGTGTGTGTGTGTGTGTGTGTGTGTGTTTTGTTTTGTTTTGTTTTGTTTTTGCCAAAGCAAAATGGAAGGTATGCCCACAGGGTAGGAAAAGGGAGAATATGACAGAGGGAAGTTCCTACTAGACACAAAGAGGAATTCGAAGCCTTTTCAAATGGGGCAGCATGGAGGTAGGAGAGATTAAGAGAGAATATATGATGAATGAAGGCATTAAAGACCTAATACCCCAGATTTTTAGCTTTGTGAGAACTGATTCAAGAAGATAAAATTCTCGGAGAAGGCAGAGAAAGATGAAACAACAAACAATTTCCACTTGCCATGTGAAGGTCTGGAAGGAGGTCCTCTAAGAGTGGTTCTGAACAGGGCGGGGTTGCAGTGGAATAGAAATGGCGGTACATAACGCAGAGACACTGAGTGGTTCCTCAGATCCTGCATGTGGGGAGGAAAGGACCCAGGAGGTCCCTGCAATGAGAAGGTTACTAAACACCAGACAGACCTCACAGGAGTGATCCCAAGGCGGACTGCCTAGGGAGATGAGCAGACAGGAGCGGCAGTGAGGTCTCAGAGAGTCAGCAGCCCCCGTCTCCGGACAGCAGAGACGGAGCAGTGGTCAAGATGGAAAAGCTCCCTGGGAGCATTCATGGGGAGACCAGACCAGAGTACAGCAAGAACGGAGACCACCACCCAAACACTGGGCAAGATGAACGACATCTCAACCAACAGCAGACAGAGCAAAGTGGCTGGGAAGAATAATGCTCAGACCAGACACCCAGCCCCACGCCAGAATGACACACAAGTATCTCCTTGAGAAGATGGAGTCTCCAAAAGCTGTGAGGGAGCCTAACACTTGGGCTTCCCTAAATGAGAGTGAGTTCACCCAAATAATAATTTTCAACGAAGAGAGACCCAGTACCGCTAATTGGATACTCCCACCCCCTTCTTTTGCCAAGACCAAGACAGGGGAATTAGATCCAAAGAAAGAATATAAATTCTTAATACTGAATTGTATTGATTTCAACCCCAACATAGGAAAACTAACATATTAAGTGTAAGCCTTTGGAGATTAGGCATAACATGTTTCTCTTCTGTCCTTCCACCCAAATCCTGTTCATTGGTCAATTCTCACCTTCTTCATGAAACCCCGTTCAGTGACCTAACATTTCTCTGAAGCCCTCGTCCCCTCAAATGCTTTTGCATTCTAGTGATCCTGATTTGCTCCAAGGAGGTGCTTTAAGGAAGACAGAGATCATGGCGTACTCTTCCTTTGATGTCGCACATTGTCCAGCATAGAAATATGTGCTAATTGACTTATTCATTGACACACAGTAAGGCAAAGAGAGCTGGGTGAAGAGATAACAAAGGGAAGAACTGAGGTAAGAAATGAAGCCCTCTCCTTCTAGGATGTGGAAAGTGAAGCTGATTTCTTAAAAAATGTTTTGCTCCCTCTGAGGCTTAGGCATTCACAGTTACTGAAAGTAGTAACTATTAATCACAGGAAAAGGATAAGCCAAGGTAATTCCTGGGGACAATTCACACACACTGTACCTAATGCGATCAATTGTCTTTGCAGCAATTAGGAGTGGGAAAAAAGGTAACATTAAGTCTGTGGGATATCTGCCTCCTTTGTGGAACTCGCACTTCTAAAAAAATAAAATAACATTGTGTAAGTGAGGAGAAAGAAGAAAGAAAAAAGTTTCCACCAGGGTATCTTCCCTATTGTTATTCCAAGATTTCTAAGGACAGTGTGGAGGAGATACAGGAATGGCTAAAATCCATGTCTAACTCAGGTTGTTAAAATAAGATCTGATTGCCGCAAGGCTGCATTTGTTAGAAACAATAATTATTTATGGCACTTTGTTGCAACCCCCTCCAAAGCATATGGTTTGCCTTATTAGAAATTAAAATAATTAAAATTCATTTCCATATAAACCTCAGCAGGATATGACACCAGAATAACTAGAATAACTTCAGGGGACAGGGAACAATTCTAGTTTAGCTCTTCTAAGGCCTGACGCTTGCAATATACAATTTAAACTCATTCACTTGCAAGTACAATGTCATATTTGGAAAATGTAGGCCATCTATCCCCTACAAGCACAGGCATAAATAGTACTTCTTTACCACTTTGAGGACATGTGAAATTTACATTTCCACTGCTTGGTTTTACATTTTTGAACATAAAAGAAGACTTTTTGTTCATTAACAATACATTTGCTGTCCTTTCTTTTAACTGTGGATGTTTAGAAAGCATAGCTTTTAGCTGACTGGCTTTCTGCTCCTTCAACCAGTGAACAATGCATCAGATCATAAAAATAGGCGTGCTACTGTGGGCTGTAGAGGCACTGATGCGCTACAGACATTCCTAACCGTTCGATATCACATAGGTTCCATCAAGTCTCGTTTACTGCAGCATTTGACTGCTCAGGGAATCTTCGTGTTTCTTCATAGTGCTCCAAGCTTATTTTCAAAACTGGTCTGCTGCATTTGTATCATGATTGTTTCTGATATTAGGCTGCGTGCGGTAGACATGGGTTGCATGTGTCTCCAAACCCGGCCTCCAAATCCTAAACAGCAGCTACAAAACGTGAGGCTCCAAAACCTCTCTATGCCGTGAAAATACTCGAAAGGACATCAGACTCCTTAAAAGTTGTTTCAATTAAACAGGACATTATTTGTAAGCCAGATAGGGATAATAGAATGATCACAGTTTATTTATCTTTGCATGATCAGCTTTGAAAAGATGAAAGGATACAAGAATCACACGTATTTTGTTATCAGACCTCATTGAGAATGCAGAAAATGGTGCATAAAAGAATAACTAACTGAAGCAAAACCTCTCATCTCCTCTACTCACAAAATCCTCCAGACACCAAATGTGAGGGGGTGTTTTCCCTCATGGCCAGTGCTCTAGACACCCGCTGGGTGCTCCACAATTCAATTCCACGCTGACCTGTCTGTGGAGCTAGTGTCACGTCCCACCAGTGACGGACACCTTCCCCCAAGAAAGCCCCTGTTCAGGTGCCAATCACAAACCTGGGCCACCGTACTTCTGACTGGCTATAAATCGGAGTTCCCCTGACCCCGTCCACAATTTCTATTATTTGCTAATGTATTCAGCTCACAGGACTCAGGAAGGCGCTCTACTATTCCCAACTTATTACAGAGGATATTTTAAAGGATACAAATGAGCAGCCAGATGAAGAGATGTATCAGGTGAGGGCAGGAAGGGTCCTGAAGCAGGAACTTCTGTACCATGGAGTTGGGGGGTGTCACTCTCCTGGTGCATGGATGTCTCCTTATTGTCCCCCAGGAGCTCTTGCAATCCTTCAATTGCGGTTTTTATGGAAGATTCAACCTCCTGCACCTCTCCCTTCCATAGATGGTCAGGGGAGAGCTAACTCGCTAACCACATGGTTGGTTCTCCTGCCAACCAGCCTCCATTCAAGACCACCCAGGAGCCCCCAGCCACCAATCATCTCATTAGCATACAAGCACACACATATCACTTCAGAGGCATCCAAAGGTTTCAGGAGCTATGTGCCAAGGGTGCCAGGAAAGGGGATGGGGGACAAAGACCAAATATCTATTTCTTATTATTCACATGGGTGCACACAGATTTTTCTTTAAAAAACAACAACAAACATTTACTTATGCTGATTAAAATTATGTTTGCTGGCCACGCTAACGGGCACTAGCCAAAAGCAGTGCGCCACTGCCAGCCTAAGTAAAGAGTGATGGCAAGCTCCCTGGCTTGCTGCAAGTCTCACCAATATTCTTGCCACAGCCCAGCAATGCTGTGTGTTCATTCAACAGTGGACACCCTAGGCTGGAGACCGCCCTCCAACAACTCAGGTGTCACTCATCATGATTATTTTTAAAAATATATAATTTTATTGATTTCAGAGAGGAAGGGAGAGGGGGAGAGAGATAGAAACATCAATAATGAGAATTACTGATTGGCTGCCTCCTGCATGCCCCCTACTGGGGATAGAGCCTGCAACCTGGGCCTGGGCCCTGCCCGGGAATCGAACTGTGACCTCCTGGTTCATAGGTCAACGCTCAATCATTGAGCCACACCTACCGGGCAGATATCATGATTATTACAGGAGAATTATAATGAGTAGAATATATAAAATTACAGAGAATATCAACATCTACCCAGGAAAGTCAAAGAAGGCTTCATGGAAGTGGCATGTAAATGCAGCCAGGAATCTTATGGAAGAGTTTGCCAGGCACACATTCTAGACAGACAGAAACCTGCTTCACCAAAAGCTGAAAATGTCACAAGGCAGTGAGTGATAAGCTAAGCAGTGGTCAAACAGGACACTCCAGGCCAGGGGAGTAGCACTCATTCTGACCCAGGGGCAAGAGCCTCAGACGTGGGTCAGAAGACAGAGGTTCTGCTCCAGATCCTACCAATCACTATTCCCCTGACCTTGACCCGCACCACCTGGAGGGGCCACGGACTTGTGGGTGACAGAAACAACACTTTGAATCCAGGCCCTGGACTCCTTTGGATCTATGTTCCTGATCTACAAGCTATGGGGGTTGAGCCAAATAATTGCCAAAGATCTCTGCAGTCTACATTTCCAAAGGCAAAAAGTAAAACACCACTGACAGCAGCCAAAAAGTACACAGGACCATTCAACCCTCTGGCACCTCAGCCTCCAGCATCCTGGAAAGCAAGGAAATATGTAAAGAATCCAATTGAACAAACTAGGCCAGAAATTAAAATCACAGACTAAGCAAGAAACCCAGAAACCCCATCTGTTTGTTAGCTCTGAGAGCAGAAATGGAGATGACATTTAAATGGAAACAGTGTCCCACCCCGCCTCCTCCTCTGCGAAGCCCTGTTTACAGCGCTGCCCGGGGAACTCTCCTTACTTACATATTCAGCAGCCTGTAAATCTGAATTAATGGCCTTGCATGTAAACACCTTTGTCTTCATAAAAATGTTATTGGGTTAAATAAAAATATTTTCAGCATTTTTTTTTTTGCATCCAACGCAAGCTTTGAAGGAACAAAGGAAGGACGGGGGCCGCCTGCCCTTTCCAAACAATACCTGTCACCTTGGGAATGGGATTCTCTTCAAGCACAACACTCGTGGATGGAGAATAAGAGGCGAGTTTAATTTCCTTCTGCCAAATTAACTTCCTCTGCTGCTGCGGGTCATGTGCATAACGAGAAGCCTGGAGAATGGGAAGCTGGTGTGGCCCAGCGAGCATGGTCCCCAGAGCGGGTTCCATGCAAGAGCAGCCGCTCCTCAGGCCTGAACAGACCATTCATGTCCGCCCAGGAGGTCAGTGCCAGAGCAAAAGGTGTTTACCGAAATCCAGGCCAGTTCATGCAAACTACCACCAAAGGTAGGTAGGTGCCAAAGTGCTGGCCTGGCCGGAATGCCTCCTCTTCTGTCTTTTCATGGTGATGGAGGGCAAAGAACTAAGGCTTTGGGAATCAGATCATTTGGGATTTTAATTCTAACCCAGGCTGTCCCCAGATTGGGCATATGACTTACACTTCTCAGGGCCTCAATGTACATCTCCTTAAATTGGGAATGGGGTCACTCAGCCCTCAAAGTTGTTGGAAAAGTTCAATGATAACTTGTGTATGAAGTTTGGAAGGCACTCAGTATAGTTTAATGAATTTGCCTTTCCCTTGTTGAAAACATATCTCAGAAATCTCAGTAGCAGTTACACAGGGACTTTATGAGTCAGCACAGCTCATGGATGTGCAGAACAAAGACAGTGTGTTAGCATAAAACCAAGAGATGCCAGAAATGTTGTATCAGAGACTGAAATAATGAGACAGGGGAAGACATGCTGGGGCCTGCGTTCCCTCGGGAGACAAGACTTGCCTCCCCTGGTGATGGCACATGGCTCCAGACTTTCTCACCAGGACGTGGTGGCCACTCTGACCCTCTCTGGATAGTTCCCTCTCCTAGGAGTCAGAACACATCCTAAAAAGCTGGGCCTCCTGGGCAGATACCAAAGTTGGTTTTCAGGAACTGGGGCCAACTTGAGACTATTGTGAGCAGAGAAATCCAGGAATGGAAAGCACCAGAAGACAGCCCCAGGGCGTGGACAAGGACCCAACTGGAGTCAAGACACAGAGACATCAGTGCTCTAGGATGTTGACCAGGACCTCTCTTCAGAGCCAGAACCAACCTCAAAGATGAGGATGGAAAGGAGTGGCTACCAGACACCCTCTGCAGGTTCTGCTCTCTGAATCACTGCAACTGCACTCCCCTCCCAACTACAGGAGCAAAAGATTATGGAGCAGGGAGGCAGTGTGTCATGAGTCATTGGCTTGGGAGGAAGGCCTTGGTCACTGAAGGATGGTTCTGAGAGATTGGGTGCCAGCAAGAAGAAACTGGAAAGCTCTTCAGCTGGAATGGAGCTTATGCAATGAACCTATTGATCTCCTCTGTGTCTGAACAGCGGGAGAAGAGCATTAGAGAGGAAGGGCCCGGGAGAAGAGAGATCAGCAGAGGAGTAGTCATGTCAAGAATGCACGTTCCCTGTGTGTCAGGTGAACACTGGGAAAGGTAACCTTCTTCCAGGGCCACATCCACCAGTTACCAGTTCGGTAGGGAAACCCCAGCAGCAAGAGGTTATTTGGAGGACACTAACGAATGAGGGAGACGAGAGGCAGGGGTGGTTAGACTCTTAGGGACATGCAGCCAGAGCAGGATCTGTCATAGACGGTGCACACTGATCCATCAAAGGGCCTGCCTTTGGATCCCCAAGGGGAGGCAAAACCTAAATGCAACCTCCTACTCTCCATCCCCATGACATGCCCTCAGAATAAAGCATGGGTGGTGATGAAAGGGGTGGGAAAAGAGGAGCATTAAATTGGATGTGAGAGTGAAGTCTCAAACTGGACTTTATACGAGGAAATCACTAGAAGGCTGTGGGATCTGCTGCCCAGGATGCTGTTAAGGAAATAATTGAGGGCAAAGAGTAAAGAAAAATCACACTGCTTCTTGCTTTATACTCCAGCTGATTTCAGACTGTCCCACTGACCAGTGGCATCAACTTCTGCTGTGCAATACTGGGTCTCGGTGAGTTCAAGGCCTAGAAAGGTTAAGGTCAGGAAGATATGGCTGTGGAATAGAGAGGATAAGAGCAAAGCAGGGGAACCAAACCAATGAGAAGGGTTCAGCGCCCAGGCCTAGTTCGTATTGGTCGCCCTCCCTGTAATGAGTGGTGGGCAGCTTGATTTTCCAGCAGAGTTGGGAAGATGCCCTTACCCAGGTAGGGGCCCCACCCAGCTTATCTGCTGCAACGCACATGCTGGAATGGAAGCTCTTGCTTCATTCACCCACAGAGGTCAGGACCAGAGACCATGAACCACCTCTCTCTCCAGAAACTGAAGAAAACTATAAATGTGAGAGAGAGGGCTCTGGCAACAGACCTGGGTTTGCGCTCTGCTCTGCCTCGCGTTAGCTGTCTGAGTGTAGGCTAGCAGCTCACCATTGATGTACTTCACCAACACCATTATGGAGCACTGCTCTTACACATGGAGAAACTGAGGCACAGACAGATTAAGCACTGGACCTGAGTCTAAACAGTTCACTAGTGGGGCAGTCAAGTGACTCAGGTCCTTGTGAATCCATAGCTTTCTGTGACACCAAGTTGAGAAAATAATAGTCTTCCCTGAAGAGTTCTGACAACCCAAAAAGAAAAAGGTTCGTTGCCCTGGCCGGTTTGGCTTGGTGGATAGAGCGTCAGCCTGTGGACTGAGGGGTCCCGGGTTCGATTCCAGTCAAGGGCATGTACCTTGGTTGCGGGCACATCCCCAGTGGGAGGTGTGCAGGAGGCAGCTAATCGATGTTTCTCTCTCATCGATGTTTCTAACTCTCTATCCCTCTCCTTCCTCTCTGTAAAAAAAAATCAATAAAATATATTTTTTAAAAAAAGAAAAGAAAAAGTTTTGGGAAAAATATGCAAGTATTACAAGCCTAAGATGCTGCTATTATTCTCTATAAGCAGATGATAGTAAGACTCGGGCGGTTAAATTCAGTTATTATTTACCCTGTTAGGTTATTTGATTCTGCCTCAGATGACTATGGCCTGCTCAGGAGAAGGGACCCAGTTCATCCCCGTGGGAGAAAACAGCAGGGAAAGCAAGGGGAATTGATCAAATTAAGGAAACAGTGTTTCTTTACACAACAGGGATTCCAACTACCAAACAGCAGAGTGAAAATACCACATCATATCTATGTTCTCTAATGGGAGTTGTAAATGCAGCTGAGCACTCTAGAAGGCTGAGCTGCGGATGGTTACTTTGTAAGCACAGGCACATCCCAATCTTGTGCGTGCCTTGGTCTTCTATTTTACTATGTGGGAAACAACATACCATGGTTTTCAAAATCACGAAGTCATGTCCACAAAATACTCAGTGTCCTGGGGAAGGCAAGGCTTCCATTATAATGTGAAAATATGTGTTAAGCATTGTTCCAAGCCCTTTGCCTCTATTTACTCATTTTATCCTTCGAGCAATGGTATGATGTAAGTGCTATTATTATCCCCATTACTCAGATAAGAAAAAACGAGGCACAATAATGTAACTCACCCAATACCCACAGTTATTAACTGGCAGAGGGAGGGATTTCAACCTGGGTCAACTGTCTTTGCACAGATTTTTATAGACAAGAATAAGTTTAACTGGGGTCAAATTAGTTGAAGAGGCTTACAAAGGGAAAATAAATTAAGCAGGTTGTGTCTACAGCAAAATCTACCCAAGTTAAATCAACCTTTTTCATTAGACTTAGACAATATTTCAACACCATGGGGTTTCTTTCTTATCTATTAAAAAGCCATTTTGATGACTGCCTACCATATGCCAAAGAGTGTACTAAGCAAATACTGCATGTGATGTCTCCAGTCACTTGCTTCATTGATGTGGGCTTAAGAAAGGTGAAAAGGCGCCCAAATGTCTAGAACTGTGATTTCCCAAGAATGTCCACGAGGGAAGGAGGCTGCATTGCCTGGGAACTTGTTAAAATGCTACATCAGCCAGATCTCCTTGGCTCACCGTTGAGCATCCACCTATGAACCAAGAGGTTAAGGTACAATTCCTGGTCAGGGCACATGCCCAGGTTGTGGGCTCAAACCCCAATGGGGGGCGTGCAAGAGGCTGCTGATCCACGATTCTCTCTCATCACTGATGCCTCTCTCTCTCTCTCTCTCCTTCTCCCTTCCTCTCTGAAATCAATAAAAATATACATATATATTTTTTACAAAATGCCAAATTGTCCAGCCCCACTCCAGAAATAATGAATCAGAAACTGGGGGTGGGGCCCTGCCATTCGGCTCCAGGTGGTTCTGATACAGTTTGAAATATGTGAGCCACTAACACCTGGTAAAACCTGACTCTTCAGGGTCCTTCAGAAGGTGCTGGAGATCACGGTTACCAAGGGCTCAGAGGGTGAAGCCGGAGAAGACCAACAGGGTAAGCATCTCTAAGTCAGGGGTCCTGGTGACAGTGGCCAGCTGGCAGTTCCATCTCTCCTGACAATCTCCACTTCCTTCCCATCTGAGAGGGTGGCAGACATTGTTGTGGGAGAGCACTAGACCTGGGACAGGACTGAAAAATGGTAGAATGTGGAAGAAGGGTTCCCAGACCCTGAAAAGTCCTGATGGAAAGCCCATTCCTTTGACACTAGCTTTAGGTGTCACCTGATCTGCTCTCCAGGGGCTCCCTGGCTTCTAGAGTGGACAGCCAGGTGTATCCCCAGGAGGACTGGAAGGGGAAAGGTGGCAAACTAGAGGCCTCCAACCTGTGCCCTGTCAGCCAGAGAGAAATGTCTGCAGACCAAATATGGCCCACAGGACACCAACTTATGACTTCCCATTCTGACTCCAACTTCCTCACGACAAGGAAGGAAGGAGGGCAAAGAAGTGAAGTCCCCTAGTAAAGCCTCACAGAGCAAAGTGGCAGCAGGAGCGTGGCCCTGAATCTAAAAGGCTCCTTCTTCCAAGGAAATGCCATAATCATCCATAAAATGCATGGAGAGTGTGAATTTTGTAAGTGATCAGGGTTCCTCTTTTGCTCCATAAAATAGACACAACCCAAATTTACTACCATATAACACTTAGGCCGACAAATTCAAGTACAAAATTTCCTCCTGTCTTATTCTTCTAGTCTAGAACTGATTATATTGCCTTGTGGAATTTTATTTTAAAATTCACTTCTACTACCTAACTGTTCTTTCATATTCTGGGAAGTCACCTAAAACTCTGTATGGAAAGAAGCAGGATATCTAATAGAAAATAACTTTATTTATCCTCTTCCTTTTACTCATGGCACATCCATTCTTCTCCTTCGCAGGTACTCAAGGTTACAAGTTAATCATTCTGTTAAGTTGACCAGGCAAATAAAATCACAAAATTATTTTACTAACATTTTCATGCAAACGGAGCTGTCTTAATCAACCTTGAAGGACTCAGCATAATAGGGAGCAAACCACTCACTTGGTCAGTTCAACAAGGATTCTCTTTATCTATTGAAACCAGGCTTGAAATCAAAGAGGGTCTAAAGCTGAGATGCTATTTGGGGACTCTGAGAAGAAATTTAATCATCAAATCTTAGTAACCAAAACGAGTTAATGTACCTTCAAAACTAAGCAAATTATTCCCATCTCACTGCAAATGGCCCGTCATCATAAATGTTGGCCATTAAGGTGCCCTGCGATTCTGCATGGACCACTGGGAGGATAAGGGATGGTAATGACTTATCACTAATAAAGTGAACAGCATCCAGGAGGAGTCATGCAGATGCACAGCCCAGGCTAACAAAGGAGATGGCTACAAAGATCATGAAAACATCGAGAAGAGCCTCCCACCATATGTGAACATAACCCATCCTATTCTTAGGGGGCTGGAGAGGAGGGAGAAGGAAATGATGCTAAGTGTCAGTCCTGTACTAGGTGGTTTACTGCATTATCTCATTCAATTCCAACCTATGCAGTAGAACTACTAGCACATGTTACAGATGAAGGAACCGAGATGCAGAGAATTCAAGTAATTCACTCAAGTCAGGTAACAAGTAAGAAGCAAAACCAGGATATGAATCAACAACTGTCTGGCTCAGGGGTGGGCAAACTTTTTGACTCGAGGGCCACAATGGGTTCTTAAACTGGCCCGGAGGGCTGGAACAAAAGCATGGATGGAGTGCTTGTGTGAACTAATATAAATTCAAAGTAAACATCATTACATAAAAGGGTACAGTCTTTTTTTCAATAGTTTTATTCATTTCAAACGGGCCGGGTCCGGCCCGCGGGCTGTAGTTTGCCCACGGCTGATCTGGCTTCAGAAATCATGCATTTTTACAAAAATAAAAGATTCAAATACTTGTTCCTCATCAAATATGTCAAACACTTTAATAGGGACTAGGGATACAATGTTCAGGGGAATAATCAAGAAATCGTGCAAACAAATATAAAATTAGTATTATGAGGATACAACGAAGGAGAGAGATATGGCTCTAGCAGAGCATATATTAAAAATCTGACTTGTGGTTAAGTCAACTGAGAAGGTCGGTCTGAGACCTAAAGAAAGGATGGAAGATAAATGAAAGTTTTAAGCAGTGGGGAAAGGATCCTGTGGGGAAAGGGAGTAGCAGATTGTTAGTGAGAGATGCATAGTGTGAACAAAGAGAAGGAGAGAGAACTGTGCGAAGTGAGGCCAGAAGCAAGACCCTCAAGGTGCTTGTGGCTGTGATAAATATGCACCTTTTTCCTCAGAGCAATGGGAATCCATGCAGCACGACTAGAGGAATGGCATGATCAGTTTTGCATATTGCAAAGATTACTCTGCGTGCAGCATGCAAAACCAGCAGTCACAGAGATATAAATTACAGCATAGGGAATATAGTCAATAATATTGTAATAACTACGCATGGGCCCAGGTGTGGCTACTTGAAATATCAGGGGGACCACTCTGCAAAGTATATGATTATCTAACCACTATGCTGTACATATGAAACTAATACAGAATAATATGGAATGTAAAGTAAAATAAGATGAGGCATTGAAAAAAAAGAGAGAGAGAGCCAGAATAAAGGAAGTTAAGAGGCTACCACTGCCCTTGAGATGAGAGACAAAAAAAACTCGGACTGACAGGAGTCCGAGAATGTGGAGGGAAGTGGATGGATCGAAAAGATACTCGGTTGATAAAATCAAGTGAACTCGGCGATGGATTGGACACTGGGGTGAAGGAGAGGAAAGCATTAAGGATGTCTCGTAAATCCGCGGCCTGTGTAACAGGACGGCCAGTGCTATCACTCACACAGAGAGGATGTGCTGGAAGAAGAGCAGGTGTTCCGGGGGGAGATGATCCATCTGTTTGGCCACATTGCAGTTGCGATGCCTTTGAGACATCCAAGTAGAGCTGTCAAGTATGCAATCAGACATGCAGGCATGGAGTTTAGATGAGAGGCCTCAGTGGGGGTCCATTTTAAGGGTGTTAATCACTCATCCATCAGAGCCAAACAAAGCACTGATCTAGAGGAGGCGGGTGGGATGCAGGGAAGGAGAGTGAGCAGAGACAACATCTAGAATCAAGCCTGGAGGAGCTCCATCATTTAATGACTGGGGCAAGGAGCACGAGCCAAGGGGGAGCAAGAATTTCCACAGTGCATTTTAAGAAGGTGCAGGTGGGGTAGGAATTGAACAGTTTAAATGCTGCTGAGGGTGGTAATATAAAGCCACAGGGGATGAAGACCTACGGACTCCCAGAGGTTCAATAACTTGCCCAGAGTCACAAAACTTAACAGAAACCGAACCAGAATGGAAGCCCAAGCCTTCCTGATCCCCAAGTTTGTTCTCTTCCACCTACATTAGACTCACAACAATAAAAATTAAGATTTCACCCTAAAATAACAATAAGCAGATCTGACTTTAAGCAAAGGTGGTATCTGAAAAGTGTTGACCAAAACAAAGGTAAATTGGCTGGAGCTTTTTCACTGAACAAAGCAATCCTAAATAATTAACCACCGACATCCTTTATTGAGTTTACTGCGGTAGAGAGCTCTGCCCTTTTTAAGTTATTTGATTAACAAAAATTCCATACACAAACAACTTTTTAGAAATAGCATATCACACTGGCATATAACATCTTCTGGAGCACTTTCATGACTGCTGTGAAAATCTGGCTTTAGTGTGGGAGACAGAGGCTCCACTTCTGGGTCTGCACTTAGTGACTATATGACCTTGGTCAAGTCATTTAGCCCTCAGCCCCAGTGGAAAGAAGGGGCTGAAAAACCTTCCTGTTATCTTTCTGCCTGCCCAGCAGCATCTCATACTGTACCATTCTGTCCAACATGCAAGGAATGAAGGAACCTGGGGATTGACTGGATCACACAGTAGCAAATGGGAGATTTCAACCCAATTCTCCTAAATATCAACTCAGTGCCTTTTACACATAATCATTATCATCAGTTTTTACAGTTCCCACGTCCGCAAAATGAAAATACATCACAGTAGAGGATAGCTACTGTCTTTTCCTACCCTGCAGCTACCCCTCACTTCCTCTGATGCACCACCCTGAGATTCCTTCATGGAACTCTTGCTCCCTCTACTCTTAGTCCCCATGGATTGAGGGGAGGTGGCCCCTGCTGTCACTTTCCAGGCATGGGCTGCACCCCAGGACTGGCTAGTCAGTCTGTCAGAGCTTCTTGGCTACCATGCGTGGTTCAGAGTCAAGTGCTGGACCCAGTCCAAAGTAATAAGGCTCAATTCTATGACTTGCTAAAAGGACTGGGATTACTTGGTTAGGAAGACAAGCTTGAAGCTTGTGGTACCGATGAGAAAGGTATGCCTGTGAATAACACCAACAAGAGCCGGAGCCGGAGCCGGAGCCAGAGCCAGAGCCAGAGCCACAGAGAGAGATAGATAGATAGGGATAGAGATAGAGATGATAGAGATAGAGATAGAGATAGAGATAGAGATAGAGATAGAGATAGAGATAGAGATAGAGATAGAGAGAGAATATCCTGGTGACATTGTTTGAGCCCTGGGTCCAGCCTCACCTGATAATGACACTGAAATGTCAGTTATTGGAGTCCATATATTTTCTTCTCTTAAATCATTTTCAGTTTCCATTTCTGCCACTTGCATATCAAAGAAACTTCATCAAAACTTACGTACTGGTTCTTTACTACACTGGCTTTTCAGGGGAAATTTTCTGGCTGGAAACTCTGAATCTATTACATACATCATTCTCTTAGCTTACTGATATGAGGAAAACCAGAGGCAAGAAATAGGAATAGGGCTGAGGTCAATGCTTTAAGCTCAACAGCATTTGTCAAAAGTATGATGACTTTGTGGCTAAACAATCTTCCACTATGTACAGATATAGATAAATAGATAAAGTCACATTTCCTTCATCCATTCATGTCTACAAATGCCTTTGATGGCCCCTGAGATACGCACAGATAATAACCCATGCTCCCCACTAATAATTTTGCCCACTCCCCTAAAATCACTTTTTTTTTTTTTACAGAGAGGAAGGGAGAGGGATAGAGAGTTAGAAACATCGATGAGAGAGAAACATCATAGATCAACTGCCTCCTGCACACTCCCTACTGGGGATGTGCCTGCAACCAAGGTACGTGCCCTTGACAGGAATGGAACCTGAGACCCTTGAGTCCGCAGGCCGATGCTCTATCCATTGAGCCAAACTGGTTAGGGCTAAAATCACTTCTAAAACTAAAAAATAAAATAAAAATAAAATAGAATTTGATGAGTAAAGGTGCCAAAATACTTATGCCTTACCTTCTGTCTGACATCATTTTTCCTCCCTATCTGCTTGGCAAAATATTAGTTGGCCTCCAAAACTCAGTTTCAAGTGCCTTGCGTACGAGTGGCACTTTAGAGGCAGAGCTCTCACAGGTTTCGCTGGGATAACACACCGCCCTGATATCTCAGTAGCTTGAAACCACAAAGTTAACTTCATTCACATCACATGTCTGCTGCAGGTCTGGATCTTGGTCACCCTCAAAAACCAAGACTCACGGAGCAGCCTTATCTGGGATTGCTGGCTGCAGCTGCCTAAGAGAGGGAGCTGCGGGGGTTCTTGCCCAGGTATTAAACACTCAGGCTTGGAAGCAACACATATTCCTTTTGCTTGTAACTCCTTGGCCAATACTACACGTCCCATAGCAAACATTTTGTGCCTAGCCCTTAGGGAGTAGAACCCAAAATTCTTGGTGAACTGCTCCATCGCTATGCATCAAGACCCCATCATGGTCTGAAAACTACCGACTCAGACGATAGGAGAGAGAGCACCAAGAAAGCAAAGGGTGGGGAGGGAAGAGGGAAACAGAGAGAGTTTTAAAGATAAACTGATATGTAATAATTTTAAAATTCTACAGCGGTTATCATGAGAAAAATTTATAAACTTTTTATAGAACTTCTGTTTATTTTATTTTTGAAACTATGTGATTGTTTGGGGGAAGGATAGGTCACAAATGTTTAGTTGTTGGAGCCTCTAATATTTTGTTCTGAGTCTGGAAAAGATCCCAGGAAACTGAACTTCTTAAGAGACCCTGCGGCTCTGCAACATTCAGAAGCCACAGGAATAAGTGAACAGATACCTATGGGCTGAAATGTCAGTCCTGGCCATCAGCCTTCTGGGATTTACGGCCTTGGTCTTAAAAGTGAGGATTATAAAATCCACTGAGTACTGAACTATGACCATTAGACAAGAAGATCGATGTAAAAGCCCCAAATACTCTGTGTGATGTGCAAGATGGATTCAGGAAATGTTAATTCCCTCCTTTCTCAGTAGTCCCAGCACCTAGCCAAGTACCTGAGAACTAGAAGTGCTTAGTATACACGGGGGGGAGAAATAGGAGGGGAGAAGGGAGATCAACTCTCAAAATACTTAAAACATCAGTGGTTCAAATATGTCTATTTCAAATCATTGGATATTTATAAAAACACTTTCAAAACAATGTGCCATGACGTGAGAGATAAAACCATGAATAAGATATCCTCACGCGGCTGATGTGGCTCAGTGTTTGAGCAACAACCCAGGAACTAATAGGTCACTGGTTCAATTAAGGAACTTAAAGATAATTTTTCAACAATGAAGGTTCCAAGATTTCCTTCTCAGATCATCAAAAATTTCAATTAATCAAAATAATGTGCTCCTCCTTCTCTGAGCACATTACGAATGTATTTGACTTTGTTTTCTATATACCCAACTTTAAGGTGCCTGGTTTAAAGCAGTATTTCAAAGCAAAGATTCTTTTATTGTTTTGGGAGCCCTGATAATACATGTGTTTTACATAGATGATAATACAAGCAGGCCTGGTAGGATTTTTTCTAACACAAAATATATATACTTGTATACACACACACACACACACACACACACACACCCTTTCTAGTCAGGAAGAGGTGATACTCACAATTTCTCAGTTTGGGTAAAGCAATTTTCTTTTTATGGGAGTACGGTTTCTCTTTTTCTAAAAGAAAGCCGTGGGTTTATTATGCTCAGCCCCCATCTAAATGAGCTGAAGGGAGATTTATAAAGCAAATAAACAGGAAGAGTTACGGTTCCTTTCTCAGAACAGCTAAAAATTATGGAAAAACTCATTGACCTTTGAAGAGGAGAACTTGGTTCAGTCGGCCAGAACCTAAGTGCTTTGTAAGAGGTTTCCGATTAATCCTTTAATTTAAATCCTTTGTCTGGCAAAGATGCTGGGGGCCTGCTGAATCTCCTGTGTTCTTTTTGAAGCGTAACTACCTGTGACCATTATAAACAGCATGTCCTGTCACCCTAAGCATCAATAATGTTGCCAATAACCAGAAAATGAGGGAATTGGAGGGATTAGGAGAAGGGAAACGGAGC
This sequence comes from Myotis davidii, assembly GCF_000327345.1. Taxonomy (NCBI): domain Eukaryota; kingdom Metazoa; phylum Chordata; class Mammalia; order Chiroptera; family Vespertilionidae; genus Myotis; species Myotis davidii. The sequence continues at coordinate 7,150,604 of NW_006283770.1, forward strand.
AGACAGCTAAGGGGGAGTAGCTGATTTTGCAGGGTAGCCTAGGAAGGACTCCTGGATTTTGAAGGAGGAGGAATGGAGGAGGATGGGAAGGTGTGAAGGTCCAGGTGGAGTTCTCCACAGGGGAGGGACTGGGAAAGGGACTAGGACACATGCCTGCATCTAACAGGGGCACTTATTCCTTAGCTGAGTGACCAAAGATGGTGAATTAAGTGCTGCCCAAATTGTTCCCCATCTACGGTATCCAAATTAAGTTCCCAGGACCCACAAGGAGAAGAGAAAGTAAAAACAAGGGAAAACATTAAAACAAAATTCATGACAGCCATTATGTTTCTTTGATACCTGCTCTTCGTTTTTGTTCTGTTCCGCTTTTTCACAGATACAAATACAGCCTGGGCTGTGGGCAGACCATTAACAGTGCAACCCTAGGCAAGTCATTTACAGCCTTCTAGCCTCGGTTTAATGGGAATAATAGTTGTGAGAACAAAATGTAACAATGCCTATAAAATGCTCAGCACACTCTCCGTGAATAGGGGCAGTATCATCACCTGTGCCCACCACAGAGCTGAATTAGATCTGGAGAAACAGTGTGGTTTGGTACAGAAGCCACTGGAATGGGTATTTAAACAAACTCAAAAACAGGTTTAATTATAACACCAGAGCCTCAATTCCCGAGATGAGGGCTAGGATTGTAGAATCAAAGAGCTCTGACTTTCACTGCTTAACTACCCGGGGAACCTAGGGCAGCCATTTGACTTATCCTAACCTCAGGTCCTCCTCTGTAAAATGAGAATAGTAGTATTTTTATCAGGGTAGAATATGGAAAAAAAGTTTAAAAAGTGTTTAAGGTATTTCACATCTAAATCTATAAAATGTATTAATAAATATTAGCAGCAAAAATGACTGGGATTCATTCATTCCCTGGTGCACTCAACAGTTATTGATCCAGCAGCTGGTATGACCCAGCTGAGCCTTGATGTTAGAAACTGGGTGGGAAAAACAGCCAACAAAAATCCCTAATCTCTCGGAGCCTAATCTCCAAGCTGAGAGTGCCCTGTGCGCTCAGTAAACACCTCAAGAATGTTTTAACTGAGGACGACCTGTAATGAGCCCTAACCCTGATTAAGATTTCATTTATTCCCAATTTTTAGCCAAAACTGGGAATAACCCCAAATCCATTAAAGGATGGATAAGTGAAGAATACATTTCTTCAACCTGGAATACACAAACACTACCCATACAACGAAATGCTACTCAAAAATAAAAATAATGACTACTGGGCATGCAACAACATGATAAATCTCTTAATAGTTATCCTGAGTGCAAGAAACCAGACAGACAAAAAGAGTATATACTGCATAATTCCACTTATATAACATACTATAAAAGTGCAAACTAATCTACACTGGCAGAAAATAAGTTAGAGATTGCCTGTGTATGGTAGTGTGGATGGGGAGGGGTGAGACAAAGGATTTCGAAGAGTATAAGGACATTTGAGAATGATGGATATGTTCGTTATCTTAATTGTAATAGTTTCATGGGCATATACATGTGTTAAAACTTAGGAAAATGTACATTTTCAATACATGTAGCTTACAGTATGTCAATTATACTTCAATAAAGCTGATTTAAAAAACTCATTGAGCCCCAACCAGTTTGGCTCAATGGATAGAGCGTCGGTCTGCGGACTGAAGGGTCCCAGGTTCAATTCCAGTCAGGGGCATGTGCCTTGGTTGCGGGCACATTCCCAGTGGGAGGTGTGCAGGAGGAAGCTGATCGATGTTTCTCTGTCATCGGTGTTTCTAGCTCTCTATCCCTCTCCCTTCCTTTCTGTAAAAAAATCAATAAAATATATTTTTTTAAAAACTCATTGAACTGTAAAAAAAAAAATTTCATTTAACTGGGTTCAATACCTAGCCCTGAACCTTGAGCAACTCTCTCAACCTCAGTTTCTTCATCTCTAAAATATTCTAAGAATGAGAATCAATACCGATGAGAGTTCATAGGAGATTAAGAAGACAATATATTTTAATGGGCTTTATAAACTGCAATGCACAATGTGAACATCTGTTGTCATCATATGTATTCTACTCATATGCACTCTTAGTGGTTAATTATTCACTAACATCACACCCAAACTTTACCAAATAAGAGAAAACACCATAACAAACCAGTCTCTTACTATGATTCTGGATTCTAAAAAACTGGATTTATAATGCAAAGGTCAGGCAGCATAAGAAAGAGAAACAGTACATTTTATAGGCATTTGCATTAAATAAAGTTTCTTAAACTTTTACAACTCACTACAGTCATGATAGAAAATCCTGACATTTGCAACATAAATATCCAGAGATTTCTAGGAATCCCCAGATTTGTAAATATTACTAGAACCTAGAATTATGTAGTAAAATACATTAAGTAAGGACCATTTTCCAAAATGTTCCACAGAAGTACAGTCTTATGGAGTGATCATAAGTTTCACATGTTAATTAGGATGATTCCATGTACAAATAAGTTAAATGGATGTTAGGTTAAATACAGTTTTCTAAGGCATTTTCAAACCCATTATATGCAATTTTGTTATCTGGTATAGAAATGTTGCAAACATATAATTGCACTAAGAATCATTTTTTCCCCTCCCTTCTTAAGACAAGTGGAAAAAACATTAAGAATGTGACAGCAAATACATTGAAACATTTAAGTGATCCCTCTAGATTTTCTTTTTTTAATATATTTTTATTGATTTCAGAGAGGAAAGGAGATGGAGAGAGAAAGATAAAAACATCAATGATGAGAGAGAATCATTGATTGGCTGTCTCCTGCATGCCCCACACTGGGGATTGAGCCCACAACCTGGGCATATGCCATGACCAGGAATCAAACCATGATCTCCTGAGTCACAGCGGACAGACAATCCCTCTGGATTTTCAACAAAAAGTGTGCAATACCCAGTGACCAGTGCATAACAAAAAGCTGAAAGGGGATGTAGATACTGAATGGCCTGCTTATCACTGAGTAGCCAATAAGAGCCAATATGCTTTGGCCAATTATTATGTGTCATAGACACTCATTGCTGATACTAAAATGTATTACAAATTATGTTCCAACGTGAAAAATCCAACCTGAACACTAGATAGATGATAGATAGATAGGTAGGTAGATATAAAGTTATGCCAGAACTAATCACAATAAGTGGTAGATTTCAATTATGTCCTCGGGGAGGTCAAGTTCTTACCTTGGACTAGAGGAAAAGGATGGTAATGCACTTAGAAATATCCAAAAACACTTAAAGAAAGCCCCTGAGTTTTACCACCTGCAGGAATAGCATTAGTGAATCATCATTCACTACAAATGAGTTGTAATTCATCAAAATGGATTTGGGGAAAAATCCGCTTTTTGGAAATAGACTAAGATACCAGGTATGTAGAAAATCCTAAAACCAGTTATCTTCTTGAAAATCTAAGCATTTCTAACGTCACATGAAACAGATTCCTTTGACTCTCTATATCTCAGCCAACTGGAGATATGGCAGCCTCGATGTGGGAGAAGTCACCCATCTCCTTTGGACTCACGGAAGAGGCGCCCAGGAAAGGAGACCTAACTACTAAAGATCCCGAGAATCCTTAGAACTGCTATTTATTACAACTTGTCTGCAATTGAGAAAGGACGCTCTGTTTACCCTGCCTACCATAAAATGCTGAGCTGGTGTGTCAGAAAGACAAATGTACATTCAGAGAAAATATTACTTCTGTGTAGGAAATTGGTCTTAGACAAAACTGGAGAAAATGTGTGTTCAGCCAGATGTCTCCTGGCAAATAAAGACAGTATTAACGGGAATCAAGTGCAGCTACTTTTTCTCCATAGGACTATGTGAATTGTTTTTTGTGTCAGGAGGACCTGAGATGATATCCTGGCCCAGTGGTGTTAGCTGTGCAATGTTTGGTTTGTTCATTGACCGCGTAGAGAGAGTTAGGATGAAATAAGATAACAAGGATGTAGACCTGTGCAGCACAGTGAGTGGCACTGGACAGAGTGCCAGGGACACAGCTGTGAGCAAAGCAAGCAGCAATCCCAGCCCTCTCAAGATGTACATTCAAGTCTTATAAAAGAACCCTAAACAAATAAATGTATGACTTTGTCAAAAGCAAAACAAGATTTTGTGCAATGCTGGAAGCATCGACAGGGGAACTATAATCTATCGACACACCAGGTTTCTTTAGCAGGGCTCAGAAAAATTTCTATTAGAACTCCGAGGAGCCAGGTGTCAGCATCAAAAGACAAAATTCAGCATTTGGCAGCAGCAAGAAAAGCGATAAGTATCCGAAAATGAATAAGAAAAAGTCCACGAATCTTTATAGCAGCTCCTTGGAAGCTATTAGCCAGCATTGGGCTTTCTGCAAATATTTTCACTATTCAAAGGAGGAGGGGAAGGTTCTTGAAAAGATGTGTAAGCCATCATTGGCACACATTTCTAGGGGGCTTTTTCCACTTTGAAACTGGAAAAGAAATGAGCAAAATCTCTCTATGAGATGCTAAATGTCTTAGTGGACAGATGCCATAGAGCACTAGAGTTCACTCATGAAACCACACCTTTGTTTATTCATCGGTTCATCCAGAAAGTATTTGCTATGCAACCATCATGTTCCAGGCCTTGGACTGGGTCTTGGTTTATAAAGACGAATCAGACACAGCCCTGGCCTTTAAATAGCTCTTAACCCACAAGATATCTGGGGAAGTAATTAAGATCCTGGGTGATGGGTACTCTTATAAAGATTTGAACAAAATGCTATCACAGCCCAGAGGAGAAAGCCACAAAGCAGGTCATTAGAGTTTTATGGGACACAGATAAAATAACAGAGAATTGATTCTAAGTTCACTCTTCACCAACTATCCAATCTGAAATCCATCAGCCAATCCCACTGATTTCACCTCCTGCCCTTTTCCACTTCCACATCCACCACCATATCTTGCCTAGATTGCTACATCAGACTAACAATCGAGTTCCTGGTTTGCTTTGCCTTCTGTCCAATAACTGGCAGAATGACTTTCCAGGTATAAAAATCAGATCTCTTAAAACCTGTCAACAACTTCCCACTGCCATTAGAGTAGAATCCAAAAATCATAAAGCCAACCAGACCCCCGAATTCTGCCTCCCTCTACACTCAACCACTCTCCATCGCCCACCCTGGGTTCCATACAAAATACATGTTCCTTGGTTCTCTTGTACCTCCAGGTCTCCAGAGATGCTGTGCTCAACTCCTGCGTTAGTCTCCTTTCCCGCCTCTGCTTTTGCTCACTCCATTTAATCCTATAGTCTCAGCTGAATTCACCCATAGTATCCAAGACCTCCCCATCAACACTTACACAAATGTGTCATCCTCCACAGTCGCTGTTGCCCAATCTCAAGACCCCTCTTTTATGCTGTCTTTCTTGCTCATTTCAATAATTAACCCTCTCCTTCCTTACCCTCACTGACACAGTCCTGAACCATATATTATAGGACTTAATTATGTCTAATTGAGCATGCATTATATTCAAGCCTGCTTATTAAAATCCTATCTTATGCAAAATCCTGTCTTAGACTGTTATACTCACTTATGTTCTTATAGTTATTCTTAAAAGAGATTGCTAAGTGTTAGCACACTAACTTCACAAAGGGGAAATGCAGAGGGATGATGATCCTGATGAAGTTCACAGAATAATGGCAGAGCCAGGCTGTCTAACCTGGGTGCCCTAAATCTAAGTCAAATCTTACCCCCATTCCTCTGCTATTTTCCCCTCATTATTATGAGCATATAATTCTTGAATACCCAGACAAGCTTCAGAAGCCACAGCCGGCACCATACCAGTCACAAAAGCAAAGGCACAGTGAAAACGAACTGAATTCAATTCTTCTCAATAGTGTCTAAATACTAGGCATCCTGGGAATAATCAGGGGTTATTATGTTTTAAGTAACCAAAAAGGTTTAAATTTACTAAATTTCCATTTCCATTTAAAGCTCTAAAAACTCCCTGAAAAAATGAGCAGGGATTTTTTTCCCCTTCCTCTTTTGTTACATAAAAATGCTAACTACTGTATATAACATAATATATGCACACTGTCTTTCAAGGAGACACTTTAAAGTCCTAACATACAGCACAGTGAGCCAAATGATGTCTCCGTGTAAACCCTTAAGATGAGAGCACATCACTGGAAGAAGACCTCAGGCCAGACTCAATGGCTTGGCCTCTGGGTACCATCCAGACTCTCTGACAGGTTCACCAAAGAGCAAAACAAGAATCGCTTGGGGAAATGCCAGGCATGGGAGCTTTCAATCCTCGGAGGGAAGTCATGGCCAAAGTCACATGTAACATGTCTGCAAGGATTTGAGGAAAGGCACCGAACAAGACGAGAGAATCTTATCCTAATGATTACAGTGATGATTTCTCTCCTCAGTACCCACCGTGGCCAAGACTGAGCACCCATTCAGACACCTATTTTTTAGGCAGTGTTGCCTTATCTGGCTCCCTGCATTCAGTGTCTCCCCAGCCAATGTTGCCTCCATGTGGCCATGACCATGACCTTCCTAACATCCTAATCTGATAACATCCTTCCCACCTCAGATCTTCCATGAGATACTCTGTGGCCCATAGCACTGGTTTCTGTTTTGGACCATGCGTCCGTATTGATAATTTTGAGGCATATACCTCCTACATTGAAATATTCAACTATTTAATAAAACATGTACATATATTATATGAACATACTATGTACACTATAAAACTTACACAAAAATAAAAGAATGAGATGGAAATAAACATAAATAAAAGTTCTAATACTTTTCCATGTACCACTGTGTCCAATTTTTCACCTGTTGTGATGGCTGCATCCTACATGGGTACACACAGGATACAATGGAAACTCCTTAGCATGCATGCAATGCTCTTTGCCACTGGACTATCAGCTGTGTCTCCATTTTCATCTCCTACCAAACTTCTATTCCAGCCGCGTGAGTCATTTCATTCTGTACTTTTATAGATGCTGACCCCCTCTGCTGAAGATGGCCCTCCCTCACACCTCCTCCTGAAGAATGTCTCCTTCTTAAAGACTCGGCTGAAACGTCACCTCCTCTGGGCAGTCTGGGCAGACTCCCATCAGCCAAATGCACTGCTCCCACCAGTGTACTCTGAACACTCTATTCAAATCCTAGGATGGGACAACTCCTATTGTGATAGCAAGGCTATCTTCTCCTTTAGACTGTGAGCTTCTCAAGGATAGGAACTTTGACTTAATAATCTCTAATTCCTTGGAACCCAGCACAGGTCTCACCTACAGTAGGTTCTCAATGTTTGCTGAAAAAAATGAGACAAGATTCTAGGTCTGATTCTTCATTTTGTCCCTGGTAAGGCCACAATGTGCAACCTTGCAGACTTTACACTGCATAATTCTAGCAGGTGCTATTCACCTAAATTAGCACATGCAGCCTCACTTATAAATTCCGTAGTAACTAAAAGAGGGCTCAGCACATAACAGTGGCTCAATATACAGTGGAACCTCGTTTCTCAAACTTAATTGGTTCTGAAAGGCTGTTCCAAAACTGAATTATTTTTTCCCATTAGAAATTATGTAGCTGAAACCGGTTTGGCTCAGTGGATGGAGCATCAGCCTGCGGACTGAAAGGTCCCAGGTTCGATTCCGGTCAAGGGCATGTACCTGGGTTGCGGGCACATCCCCAGTGGGAGATGTGCAGGAGGCGGCTGATCGATGTTTCTCTCTCATCGATGTTTCTAGCTCTCTATCTCTCTCCCTTCCTCTCTGTAAAAATCAATAAAATATATTTTTTTAAAAAAAGAAATTATGTAAATTGCATTAATCCCTTCCAGACCTCCAAATGATTCCCTGTTTTAACCTTTCTTATTTGCAGTACATGTCCATTATACTATTTAATCTATAAATAAGCCCTTTAAAAATAAAAAGGGTGTGAAATGTAAATGAAAATTAGAAATGTACAGTAAAAAATGAAAATTTAACAATAATTATAAACAGCCACAAAAGCAAAAAAAAAAAAAAATACACAGTACAATATCCTGAGATTTTAACAATGGTAAACTGACTCATGTTCGTGCATTCTCTCCTTTGTCACCTAAGAGAAACATGACTGATCATACAGATATCAGCAGAAAGGGTTGTCGGGTTCAAGAAGCGAGATGTTGGAGAAATGAGATTCCACTGTATATGTTGGTAGAGTGAGTCCAGGTTCTCCAGAGAAATGGAACAAATAGGATATACAGATACAGATAATAGGAGATTCATTATAGGTATTGGCTCACACCATTATGGAGGCTGAGAAGTCCCACCATCTGCCATCTACAAGCTGGAGACCCAGGAAAGCAGGGGCCATACCTTAGTCCAAGTCCAAAGATCTGAGAACCAGTGACACTAATGTTCCAGGGCAGAAAAAGATAAACATCCCAAGTCAAGAAAAGAAAGAACTTGCCCTCTCTTTGCTTCTTTGTTCTATTGAAGCCTTTAGCAGCTTAAATGATACCCACCCACTTGGTGAGGGTGGATCTTTTTGCTCAGTCTACCGAATCAAATGTCAATCTCTTCCAGAAGCACACTCACGGACACACATCCCTTAGTAAAGTGGAGCTGACATATAAAATTTACCTTCACAGATAGCTATCCGGTGTGTGTGTGCGTGTGTGTGTGTGTGTGTGTGTGTGTGTGTGTGTGTATCTGAACTCTGAATAGCTCAAGATCAAGCCCTAGTCCAAGTCCAAGCACTACAAATGACAATACTTATTGCTATTACCATGATGGATAATTATAACACACAATTATATAATTATCATCATAAACAATGTCACAGTACAAGCGTATGCAGCCTCAGCCTTCACAAAATGCTTTCACAATCAATATCTTACTTAACCTTTCCAACCAAGTGGTACTGTTTAAGCCTTATTTAAAAGTCCTATCTGCACCATGAGGAAAATCAAGACAGAAGAATTGAGTGACTTGCCAAGGTCACCGGCTGGTAAGTGGTAGAGCCAGGATCAATCAAGATCTTCTTATCCTTAGTTCAATGTTCTTTCACTACATCGCTGCCCTGGGAGTCACCAAGAAATGGAGGTAGGGAAAATGCTAGAAAAGAGGGCCATATGAGGACAGCTGACTACCACAGAAAACGTCAAGCCAGGGACAATCTGCTAAGTCGCCCTGCCTAAGAGCTCTCTCCTCCACATTCACATTGCTTTCATTTTTCATTTTCTTTTGCTATGCTACTTCACATTGAAATCTGAGGATTTTCTTAGTTAATGAGCACCCTCTGTTAAGAACACATTTACCTCTGGGAACAGTTTGTGGCTATCAATCATTTACAAATGTGTGTAGGCTTGTTCCATGAATTGCTTTCCTTCTAGCATAAGATGCATAACTGCAGCACATGAGGGCCTGTGAATTTTGTTTGGAAGAAAAGGTGGGGTCACATAGGAACATGAGGTTACATTGGGGATGAATGAAACAAATCCAGGTGAGATGTCACAGCGTGAGCCACGGGGGAACCTGGAGATAATGCAAACAAGAGAGTGGGAGCAAGATAGCTTAGTTAAATCCTAGCTCGTTTCCAATAGGCAAAATTAGTTAAATCCTAGCTAGTTCTCAAATAAGCAAGTTTTAATACAATCAACTAAAGCCCGAGGATCGTTTGGTGGGACACAGAGAGCAAAAAGTAAAAAGCATAAAACTCACAGGGGGATATTTTTTTCATTTATTAACTGTCAAGACTGAAAAACTGTTCATCAAAACAGATTATTTTTCCTTCCGGGCATAGAGCCAGACAGCACTTACCAGCCTCTCTTGCAGTTAGGTGTGGCCAGTGACCAAGTTCTGACTAGTGCAATGGGGCCCAGGCTGGCCCAGGATAACCTCCCATATATCACCTTCTATGCCCTTTCCCTGGCAACCTTGGAAGCCACATATTGCTCATGGTGAGGCAAAGAGGGGCAGAGCCTGGGTCCCTGCATGGCAGCATTGAGGAAAGCCACCTGCCAAACAGGCCCAATCATTTTAAACGTCCATATGAATTTTTCAAAAAATACTTTAAGGCTTCTATTGTGTTTAGCCCCAGAGAATTTTTTCCCTAAAAGCAGCTGTCCAAAACAATTTTTTTTATTGAGGTATAATTCAGATATAACATTATATTAGTTTCAGGTGTATGACATGATTCAATACTTGTATATGTTGTGAGATGATCACCACAATAAGTATAGTTAATATCAATCACCACACATAATTACAAATTATTTTTTTGTCTTGTGATAAGAACTTTAAGATCTACTTTCTTAGCAATTTTTACATATGCAATATAGTATTAGTTACTGTACTCACCATGGTGTACATTATTACCTCCATGACTTGTTTGTTTTATAGCTGGAAGTTTATATATTTTGATCCCCTTCACCCATTTTACTCTCTGCCCACTCTCCCTCTGACAACCACCAATCTGTCCTCCTTATCTTATGAGCCGTTTTGTTTTGTTTGTTTTTTATATTCTACACATAAGCAAGATCATACAGTAATTGTCATTCTCTGACTTATTTTATTTAGTATAATGTCCTCAAGTTCCATCCATTATGTTGCAAATTTCATTATTTTTATGGCTGAGTAGTATTCCATTAGATATACACATAGGTTGTTTCCATATTTTGACTATTGTAATGATGTTGCAATAAACATGGAGGTGAATATATGTTTTCTACTAGTGCATTCATTTTCTTTGGATAAATACCCAGAAGTGGAATTGGGTCATATAATAACTCTAGTTTTAATTTTTTGAGGCCCTTCCATACTGGTCCAACCTACATTCTCACCAATAGGACTCAAGTGTTCCCTTTACTCCATATCCTTGACAACATCCGAACAGCTGTTAGAATGATAGCCATTCTAATAGGTGAGAGGTGATGCTTCATAGTGGTTTTAATTTGCATTTCATTGATGATTAGTGATGTTGAACATCTCTTCATATGCCTTTTGGCCTCTCTATGTCTTCTTTGGAAAAAAATTTATATTCATATCTTCTGCACATTTTTTAATTGGATTGTTGGTGGAGAGTTTTTGCTATTGGATGACCAAAACAATTTTTAAACATTATTCTCTTCTTTCAAAAGTACAATTCTTTTGAGAGCTACAATTTCTCTGTTGCCTTTTGGTGAAGACAGTCAACCTATAGCAAGTAACAACAGTGCAGTTTGCATGGACTAAAGCGAGCAAGCAGCATTTCAGCATCCCATGGACTGGGTAGATGCTTTTGCAAAGTAGGCTTGGGAATAGAGAGGAGCAGAGAAAAGCTAGGCTTAAGAAGAAAGCTCATCTCTATTGGGAGGCAGCATGTAGTTTATTGTAGGCAAAGCAAAGGCTACAGGTTTCTGTCTTGGAAAACTAGGGGATGGGGAGAGAGGAGATGACAGATACCTGGGTATCAGATCTCTCCAACAGTCATGCAGGCTAAATAGAGGGAATGTGTGGGGATTTTTGTAATAAAAAATACCATGAGGTATTCTCTTAAGCATTCTGAATCTCTGGAAATAAATGGGAGTAGGAGCTTACAGTTAAGGTTTTACTAACATGTATAGCGAAGGAGGCTTTTGATGCCTGTTCTGTCCAAAGCAGGACTTCAGGAGATGACACCCAGATGTGAGCATAAATCAGGTTACGTGGATCACAAGGTTCATGTGTTTTGTAAAAATGCAAAACAACTACAGTTACCTGATTAATCTTTGGATAATTAGAAGCGTAATTAAGCACAATAGCCATTTTCCCACGCATTCTCTTAATCAGGAATTTATAGTCTTGTTTCTATGGAAGTACACTCATGCTAGCCTTTCCACCCAATAAATATCTACCCCTGAGCTATTCTGCATCTGCTTTCTCTTTGAATCTCTGACCTCTCTGCCACTTTCCCAGACTCTTAACACTCACAGAGTCAGACCCTTTGTCATCATCTCCACTCCGTAAAAGAAGTTATAAATCACCTTGCTAATCAGTTGTGGTATCTTAGACATTTCAGTAGCTTTGTTACATGAAATTATTAAATTCGTACCAATACAGGTGACTTTGTTCCACAGCACAGCTTTATAAATATAGCTTCACTTGTGTTTTTCCTTGAATACAGCTCCAAGAATGGTTTTTCAAGGAAGAAAGAACTTCCCCTTATAAATTAAGATGTTTGGTACCTCACAGCCAACAATATGCTCCTGGCAGGGATGATGAAACCTGGCCTCCCATCTAAGAACAATTTCTCCTGCTACCTGCCAATTCTCCCAAAAGATGTAGATGTGGGAAACCCACTTTCTCTTAGTGCTGGCCTCAAAGAGTACACACTCTTCCAATTCCAAGAAAGATCCTCAGATACATTAATGAAGTAAGTTGATGATAATGAGGAGGAGGGTAACTGCTGTGATCCACTAAATGTTTATTGAATACCATACAGTGAGCTAAGTTTTTGACATGCATTCCTTAACTAGGAAATCCAATTGGCATTAACTATAAAAAAACACTATTTTACAACTTGTGATCTGCAAAATATCTATTGCCTGGTACCAGGACCACCATGGACTATTAATGATCCACACAATCTGTACTTTTTCTAGGAATTCTTGATACTTGCTCTATAAAAAAAAAACTGCTTTCAGTCATGAGCACTGAACTAAAGGTATTTTTCTGAAACCACAATGATCAACTAATTCAGGCAGGTATACATAGGCTCAGACTAAGTTATGCAAAAGTAACAGGAATGGCACTCTCCAAAATTTCAGTGATTTACACAATTTTTTTCTACTCATGCCACATGTCCATCACCAGACAGTTGTCACACTATTCCATATCATCTTTATTCTGGAAGCCCAGCTCTGCCCTGTAGCATTGCTGGTTTCTTTAGCAAGAAAAGAGAATGAGGTGGAACCCCGTGATAGATGTTAAAACTTCTACTCTAAAATAGTACATTTCATGTCCACTCACATTTGATTGGATCAAGAGGAACAATACAACATTGGAACAGGGTGAGATGGGAAGGTAGGGCCTAACACAAGTCATAAATGAATTGAGTATTATCTTTCTTCATTTATCTTAGTCTTAGTGTCCACACCCATAAAATGGCATTAATATGGCCAATGTTGCCACTTTCATCACAGGTTTATCAAGAGGCCAAAGAGCACACTCTCTATAAAAGGAGCCTGAGAACTTCAGAGCACTCTGCAAGTATAAAGTATATCATTTAAAGCTAATCGTTGTACTTTCCATGCCTGGCAGATTGCATAGTATATTTGATGTCACATTGTTCTTTATTCTTCTAAATAACTTTTTATTTCAGGAAGAAAAATGTTTATGGCACTCTATTTATGTAGACTCCACATTCAAAAAAAAGAGCTTAAGTAGGCCTCAATTGCTAGACTTTGCTCAGACACTACCTGTAATTTAAGCTAATGCATCTGAAACTATGTCAGACCAACCCATTGAAAATGTCTTCAGGAAGGTAAAAAGACTCAGCATACCAGATTCATTAAACATCAAAATCCAACAAAAGCAGCTTTCAAATGGGGACCGTTCCTGTTTGAGTCAGACCAGGCAAAATGAAATGACCTCCCATGCATTGTATCAGAGCTGACAAAGGGTGTTATTAACTTCTATTGATTGGCTTGGAGTTCTAATATCTTCTCTATGGCAGTTTCTACAGCAATCTCTGCAGAGAAGGGGTCCTCAACACCATCTATCTGCTACTACCCCAGGAAGTTAAAAAATCTGAAAGCCTTTTTGCTTCCTTTTCCACCAAGAGAATGAATAGGCTTTTCAAGATGGCCTGGAGAATGTGTATAACATTTTGTTTTAATTTCCAATCCAGTCTTGTTCCTCACAGATTGTACAATATGGGTCATTTTCACTCCATTTGCTCAGAGTAAAAAAATAACTTGCCTGAAGCAGTTCATAAGTATCTACTTCTCTCTAAAGCTATGGTGAGACAATGAACTCAGATCTCTGAGTCCCTGGTACCCAAGTGGTACTTGGCGACCTCTCACCTTGTCTATCAGATCATCCCAGAAGACAATTCTGAGGACAGAGCTGGGAAAATGGCCATAAACCAAATTTTATCATAAAAGAATGGAGTCAGCATAGCTTTTTGCCCACCCAAAGCCATTTCTACACTCTTCTTGTTGTCATAATCCATATTGGTTCAGGTAAAGAACAAAGACCATTTTGCCTCTGGGAAGGGAAAACCCTACTCCAGCTCCAGGGGGTGAACACAGTCAGCCCAAACCAGTGGCAGTCATCTCACCCACCTTTCTCAAGCATTGGTCTAGCAGTGGAAAGGACGAAGCCCAGGTGTGAAAAACAATGTTAGTGGGAGTGCTTATGGGGGACCTTCTAGAAAGGACTTTTCTTAAACATGAAAAAACAGATCCTTACACAGAAAAGGTTTGAAACCCTGGCCCTTCTTTCCTTACTTGTTTTGGACACTGGTGCGTGGGGCTATGGCAGCAGCCATCATGCAACTATAGGAAAATAAGCCCAAAGTCCAACATGCTGAGGATGGCAGAATTGAGAGAAGAGCAATTGCTCTCAATGCTGATATTCACTCAACATGGTTCTCAGTGCCTCCCATCCAGATGCCCAGTATTTGACTCCCTGGGTTCTATTCTTCTACCATAAGTGAGCTCTAATACTTTTTCATTTCTTTTTAGGTGCTATCCTTCTCTCCATGAGCAAGCCCTCTGGAACTTGTGGGAAGTCTCCGTGATAAGAGAGAAATGAGTGAATCCTAAGCGCATCACCATTACCCAAAGTGGTGATGCCCACTGGCCCACAGTCGGGCACATACACTAAGCTGAAAATGAGTATGTAAAAAAAACCCAGTAATTAATATCTAAAATCACTCAACATAATGAATAAAATAAGGCCTCACACAGGAGAGCAGGTTTAATATCACAAATGGCTTTCAGGGGTTGGTTCTATGGAATAAAGAAATGTATCAACGAGAAGAGAATCAGAGTCCCAAAAAGCATTTGCATCAGCAATTCTCTCCTGAATCCTGCCAGCTCTCAGTATTTTTTCCATGGAGAATGGAGAATAGGGTGTTTACATTTTTTTTAATTTTTAAATTATATTAATTTTATGACAAAAATAGAAAATAGCATAGAGATATAAAAATATCAATGTGATGTATTGAAATTAATAGTCATCCAAAACTGACAATAAGTAGTATGTTATTAAAGGGTGGAGAAAAGGTTCATGACCAAAGGGACAACTTCATCCTTCCAAGTAGCATGTCTCCCTAATCAACTTCAAATCTATAAAGGTAAGCAAAAGGAAAAAAAGGTGAAAAGGAGAGGTGGAAAAATCCATTAGTTAAACAATAATGTTAATGAGAACCAAAGCAGCAATGAAGTCTTCCAGGAGAGATGAAAAGCAGAGGCACTGCCTACCACATATTAAGCCCTTGCACTGATCAGACACATTTCCAAACAACTGAAAAGGTCTTTAGTCAAAGCCAAAAAGTTAAGCAGGAGTCAACCATTTAAAATAGTAGAATGGAAAGGGATTTACCATTATTGGCACCAGTTGTCTTTACCTTGAGAATATCTGACCCACGTGAGAACCCAGCAATTTGAAAGAGAATGACCAAGACTGTGCAGCATTCATTCCATTCAAAACATCCACTTCCTGATTAGCAGATCACCAAGGCTCAATATATAGTTAGTGAAGATTACAGGAATTATTGGGTCCAACCAGGACAGAGAAACAACTTAGCCATCATTTCTCCTATTAGAGCCTCTCTAAAGTTAAGGAAGGGAGCCCGTGAGCACCTGGGAATGAATGGGCTCAGGTATTAGAGTGCTATACACATAGGCCAGGGTCAGAGCTAATCCCTGCTCCTCTGGTATATTAAAGGAGCAGGGGTGAACAATGCTCCCCATTAACAGGGTTGAGTTCTGAGCTTGGAAAAAAGGGTTCTGCTCTCTAGAGTAAAAAGTGAGGTCACTGATGCTTAAGGCCACTAACCCATAATAATGGCTTCAGTCCATGTGCTAAAGTTATGCGTCTATCTATCTACCGCCTTGACTTTTAGTAGAATTTGTTAATTATTAATCCATGAATAAGCCATTAAAACCCAATCGGAAACCAATGCTGACCTTGGGAAGTGAAGAAAATGGCAGTTGGGTATACACTAGCATAAAAGCATCATTCAAAAAAAGGACCCACCACATAACATTTCACTGATCTTGGAGATGACAACATATTCAAAGGAGATAACAGAAAAGGATGTGTTTGTGGTTTTGCTGATGATTGTTAAATACAGTGATAGCAGAACATGGGATGTGATATGGCCCAACTGCCTTCATTGCTTTGCTGTGTTTCATGATCACCTTCAAAGGTCTTGCTTTCATATGTTTCTAAGCAGCTGAGAAAAAAACAGGAGAATAGATACCCTAGGTCAGTGGTCAGCAAACTGGGGCTCACAAGCCACATGAGGCTCTTTGGCCCCTTGAATGTGGCCACGAAGTTTCAATCACACTGTACGTGCACGCCCACACGTGGTATTTTGTGGAAGAGCCACACTCAAGGGGCCGCAATTTGCCGATCACTGATCTAGTGCATTCTTTAGGCAAAGCTCAAATTTCAGTAGCTAGAGAGGATGAAATTTAATTTTCTCCTTAGTTATTC
>NW_006283770.1:7167453-7201117 GCF_000327345.1 Myotis davidii
AGGCTCTTTGGCCCCTTGAATGTGGCCACGAAGTTTCAATCACACTGTACGTGCACGCCCACACGTGGTATTTTGTGGAAGAGCCACACTCAAGGGGCCGCAATTTCCCTTCCACTGCCCTAGGTAATTGACAGAATTTCTTACAGGATCCTATAGGTCCAAAGTCAAGTGCTGGCTTTCCACCTTCAACCATGTCTACCAGGAACACATTTCTCACAAGTGATTTCATTACATAGCTCACTTACCTTCACAGTAGGCGGGGTCTCCCTGGACAGAGATGTAACCATTCTTGCACTCACAAGTAGCTTTTGTATTCCAGTTTTTACACTCTGAGTTTTCACCACATTTAGGTCCTTCTGCACAGAAGTTATGACCTAGAAGAAGCACATATATTTTTATATCATAAACTAAGAGAATAAAAGACTACCAGGTAATAAATAAAGCATGAAACATCAAAGTATGGGCCCTCAAGGGGTGAAGACATTTAACTGTGGACAGAGGGTTGGGCCATAAGAATGGGTCTGTTAGAGGCTGAGCTCTGGACTCTCACATGTTCTATCTTAGAAAGCATTTAGTTTTTGTCTGCAATAGTTGACACATAAGAGTCTTCCTATCCCAGCAGCCTGGCCTTTATACCTGGTCCCTCTCTGGGGCAATATGCCTCCTTCGGGAGGTTCCCTGGACCCTGGTCCATTGTGGCACTTTCAATAGCACAGGCTTCATGGACTCCCTGAGGCTGCGCACTCCTTCAAATGCCCTGGGCTCTCAGCTCAACAGTGTAATGGGCAGCCCTGTCACTGAGTGTCCATCTAGCCAGGGCTGCAGGGATTTTGATCAGATGCCATCTATTGATATGTGGAGGACCTGATCTCTACAAACCACCAGTTCCTCTACTATTTAGGTACTGAATTACATTCTCACGGAGTACCTCTTTTCCAGCCTCTTTCCGCCTCAAACACCCTGAAATCCTCTCTCTAAAACATTTCAATTACAGATTCACCTAAAAGGATAAGAAAGACTAGGGGAAAAAATCGTATGGCTCCAAGACTCTTTGGGAAGATTTAATTGAAGGGCATAAAACCTTAAATAGCACAAATAATCTCAACTAATATCAGTCCAGGCCAGATGACAAGGCAAATGAGCAAGAATTAAAATGACAGATAAACTCATTGGGAACAGATGTCGGAAAGAACTTTTTACCCAACGCCGAAAGTTTTAAACACGCAGCAAAACCCTGCAAAGTCAATGGCGACATTGAAGATACAATTAGCGTCCATTACGAGGAAAATGAAACCCTGAGGAGTGTTTCAAGAGTTCGGGGATGGGCCAAATGATGTGCGTTTTCCCAGAGGGATCCTGAAAATGCACGGTCAAGATTGTTGGCTTTTCTTTCCTTCCCCTTTAACTGAGAGCACCAGCAATTCCCGAGTGGTCTTTTTTGCTGGGGCTCCATGCATGCTTTTATTACTTCTTCCCAGGCAGGAGCAGAGATGTCACTGCAGTGCCTACTCCTCCCTTCCCTGCCTCCTGGCCTCCCACTGAAGCAAGGAGGCTCCTGCTATATATAGCCATTACCTCAAGGTGATGATGAGGGTAAACAAATTTCATGCTGCCTCAGGCATAAACTGTCCTGAGGCGACAAAGAAAAAAAAAAAACGATGCAGTGATTAAGACCTGGGTCCCAGCAATTGCACAGTGGCCTCTTCCTACCAATGTCCATCACCTTGATCCTTTTCGCATGTCCTCCCTCCTAAAGGTCCTGCAGTTCTTGCCCTAGGGGCATCCTGGCTGCACCTACAGCCCACTGGGTTTAACCACCTGTTCAGCTGATTACCTTGCTTTTTCTCTAAAGGACTGGGATATTACTAGCTTTGAGCCTGACCCGAGGTGTCCAAGACCCTAGTCAGGATGTAAGTTTTATTGATATGGTGAACATCTTAAGTCAGTCACAGCCTATTATTCTTAACTCTAAGGTGTTAGGTTTACTTCCTACAAACAGACAAACTCAGTGGAAAGCTGTAGTCTTCATCTCTCTTCTTGATTAGTTAATTTGGGGTGGTCAAATATGAAACCACATAAGAAGATGGGCATGACTCGATAAAAAAAAAAAGTTAGCTGCAAAATCAAGCCAAGAGTTAGAACTTGAGGAAAACAAGTCCTATCTCAGCAAAATGGGTTCCACCATTATTCACATGTGCATATGTGGAGCCTATCAGCTGGTATGAAACATAATTTCATTCAAAGTCGCTGACATAAAAGTAACAGAAATGTAGAATAGGAACATACCTTCATCTACATTGTCGCCTACATTTAAAGAATCAATTTGTTTAATTGTGATGATTAAAACAATTGTCATTTTTTAAAAAAAGTTGGAGAGCTCTCTGGATATTCTATATATATATATATATAATTTCATTTTATTTTTTTGGTTAATCCTCACCTGAGGATATTTTTCCATCGATTTTTTTTTTTTTTAGGGAGAATGGAAGAGAGAGGGAAAGAAAGAGAGAAACATCAATGTGAGAGAAACACATTGATCGGTTGCCTCTCGCATAAGCCCTGACCAGAGCCTGGGCTGGGGAGGAGCCTGCAGCCAAGACGTGTGCCCTTGACCAGAATCGAACCCGGGACACATTGGTCCACAGGCCGACGCTGTATCCACTGAGCCAAACCAGCCAGGGCTGGATATTCTATAATCAGCCAACCGGGATCAAGAAGCAAAAAGCACTGTGCTTTCTCAAATTCTCAATCGAAGCCTCCTCAAGTCTGATGGCTCATCAGAGTCCTCAGGAAAATAAGCCTTGGAAAAACTTCAGTTTCCTCAGCAGGCGTAAGAAAGGCTTGGGCTCTGAGGAATAATGCTCTCCTGGGGTGATTTCCCTCAAACTAATGAGCTGATATCCACAGTAAGACAGAGAGATGATAAATATGCTAATTGAAGGGCCTCCCAGGCAAGTATTGAAAGAAGCTACAGCCACTTCATTTCCCATAACCAATAATATCAGAATGGCAGGAACCAGCCAGCGGAAAACATACACCGTGCTCATCCCTGAACCCTGCTTTCCAGGCCATCGGAGTCCCGCCTCCCTGCTCCCCTGCTGCCTGCCAGTCAGGGCTCAATCTCAATCCACAAAGCAAGCAGTGCAGCCTTCCCCATATGAGGGACAAAAATTACTTTACATAGAAATTGAGTGTTTCTCACCTTTTCATTACATTCTGTTTTAGAGTGGGGACGAAAGAGGGGAGAAGCACTGAATAATTCCCTTAGCTGAGGCACTCTGGGCTTTCCAAGGCTCCTCAGAATAGTAATTGTCCAACCCCTCCTCCTCTGCCAGACTCGCCTCAGAAAACATGAACAGGGAGAAAAGGGTAAAAGACTACCAGAAGTCAAAGGGGAGAAAACATCTCCCACAATAGTGTGAGAGACTATTATGTTTTCTGTAAAGATGCCCTGGGAAATAAGTTGGAATGAAGAGATGTGGAGTAAAATTCACAGAGAGCATAGTTTGAGACAATAGGCCTATGAGCTCATCCGGATTGATTTTCTGTTAATCGTCATATAAATGTTATGTTTTCATGAGAAAAAGAATACCCTGCTGCCCAGATACACATGCCTTTCGCTTTCTGATTGTCCAATGTGCAAAGCGAGCCCCAGCAGATGGACAGGCGGGCGGGATGTTCTGGGCTCCTCTCTGCCATGGGTCAACACGGAGAAAGGAGGTAATGACAGGAAGTGCTCCTGAAAAGCCTCAGTCAAAAATGTGCCTTCTTCACTCCAGTGTCTGAATTCTGGGATGGGAGGAGGAACCCAAGAGGACCCATGAACTTCAATAGTTTAATTCAACCCACTCCCTAAAAGAGGTACCCTCCACCATATGTTTTCTGAAGACATGCTCTGATTCCTGTCAAAATGTACATAAGTAACTCTCTCTAATACGCACCCCTCCAAAAAACCAGCAGCGGCCACAAAAACAGTTGGTAGCTTCCTGGCTGAGAAGGAAGGAAAAATCAATGTCATAGATTAACCCTGGCTATCATCTCATCTCTGAAGCCCTATGCCTGCCTCCCATGTTCCCTCAAGCTGAGTCAGGTTCAGTGAAAGCCGCCAGGTTGCCAGCAAGGAGAGCCTCGCATGAGTCTGGTGTTTAATGAGATGTCGTGTCTCTCAGCATCTTCATTGATGAAGAAGCACACACACTCACAGAAGTGCTAGCAGAAGCAGGAACACCTGGTCCATTGTGAATGGGTCAGAGCAATGCAAGTCCTCTTGAACTTCTGTGGGATAATCAATGATTCTGCTCTAATGAAACCATACATCAGAAAAGATTTAAATAAACTGAGTCCCACTTGGCATTTCAAAAAACAGCAGCTGATGGATTTTGCATTAAACTGCAAGACCTCCCTAGCAACCCTATCAGTTCCCAATAAATGCATCCCTCAGAAAATTCCATCAATTGCGAGGTCTTTGTAAAGCATCCTAGTGGCAAATACGCTAGTAACCTTGAAAGCAGAGAAATAAGGGAAGATGCTCTGAGGGCATGGTTATCAGGTCCTTGATTCTAAGAGCCATTCATACCTATCAACATCCCAAGGTATCCCAAGAATGTTTCCAAAATACTGCTCTCTCATGACCAACCACAGAAAGTGCAGCCTCAGCTGAAAACACTCCACGATCAAATACAACATGTTTATGTGTCAGAAGGTGCTAGCGGAGGAGCCAGCACATTGTGGGCTGCCACCTGGTTTTTAAATAAATGTGTACTGGAACATAGCCACACTCCTTTATTCATTTACCTATTGGCTGTGCTGCTTTTGTAATACAACAGCAGAGGTAAGTAGATGCAATAAAAAAAAAAAAACCTTCTGGTCCTGCAAAACCTAGAATATTTACTTTGTGGCCCTTTACAGGAAATACTATATGCCCATGCTGTACTGAAGAAAAGATTTTTAAAAAGTAAAATATGAGGTTAAATGAGCTAACCTGCTATGCTGCTGATTTTTCTCAAATATAGAAGCTTTGAAGTAAGCCAAAGGGATCTAGCTCCCTGACTATTTGAGGATATGGTACAGGATTTGTAGTGAGTAGGCTTTTGAAACAATAGCTGCCAGTTTAACTGGGTTTGTTTTTTAAGGTTTCAATTAAATTTAAGGTTCTCCTAACCTCCTAATTAGACCTCCTCATGTAATTCTGCCTGGGTGAGAAGTTTCAGAGAGGAAGTGATATTTGAGCAGGGGTTTGATATATAAGAGTAAATTTTGGAAAGAAGGTAATTTCAAGAAGAGAAGGCAAACCAATTTCTCTCCAAGAATTAATTAGCAATTAGGTATTACTTACCTGAACTGTTTCTCCTTACAGGAAATATAAATGTTATATGTAAATCCATGAGTAAGGATCTACTGTAAGTCATCCTCTGTTGGATATGGGAATTGACCCATGGAAAGGGCTGAAAAAAAAATGCTTCCAATCTCAGTCATGAGAAATATCTATAATAATAAAAGCGTAATATGCTAATTAAATCAGACATCCTTCTGGACGACCAGAGCTGTGAGGGAAGCCCGGGTCCCGGGTGCCTGCCTGCAGCCAGAAGTCCAGGTCCCGGGTGCCAGAGGGAAGCCAGTGCCGGCAGCCCAGGGGAAGGAAGGTCTACTCTTGCATGAATTTCATGCATCGGGTCTCTAGTATAATAATAATGATGATGATGGTCATTATTGCAGGATCATTATCATTATCATAGGAACTACTGTGTATTGAAGACTTATCACATGCTAGGCACGATGCTAGATGCTTATGCCTTATCCCATTTAATCCTTACAATAGTCCTAAGAAGGAGATGCTGCCATTATCCTCACTTTACAATTAAGGAGACTAGGACTGAGAAAGGTCATTAGGATATGTTTCTAAGTAGCAGAGCAGACTTTCAGCACTTGTGCTATTATCATCACACAATTCACTCAACCCTGATGTCCCCAAAGCTACTTGTACCCTCAGCCCAAGCCCAGGCCCGCCACCAAGCCCTCTTACCTCGACAAACACTACAGCACTGACTCTCTGGGAGAATGTGATCCTTCTCTGAGCAGTTCAAAGGAGGGCATGCTTCTGTAATTTTCACTAAAACTCCACCCTGGAAGTCAAATAATAGGGAAACAAAACTGTTCATTATGTTTAACAGCCTGCAGTGATAACCAGCTACCATAATTAACAGCTCTCCCAAGAATTCCGCAATCATGACAAAGTCTCAAATTAAACTGATGAATTTCCTGGAGGGGAAGATACAGGTCCCTTTCTATGCAAAAAGAGCCTCAATTTCAACAAACATTTTTGAGTCTAGTCTCTGTCACAGAAGGTCACTGAAGATGGTGTGCTGAGAAATTGTAACAATCAACTATTGGGCAAGTGGGGGAGCCCTCATTTGTAGTATTTGCTGATTTCTGTGGTGCAAATACCCTGATGGTGGCAGATTTTGAACTACCAACCTGATATCACTGAACACACAGGGGGAAGGAATGTACAATGAGCTCACACGAGCTTCTATGAGCCATTTCAGTTATCTACCACATCACTGTGGACCCAAAGATAAATAAGGCATCTTCCTTGCCCTTGATCAGCTCACAGTTTGAGAGAAAAATAAAAATTAAAAAAAAAAAAACCTTAATCCAGAAACCATAATACATTACAGCAAGTCCTTAAAAATGTGATCTAACTAAGGTTTGATAATGTGCCATGGGAGAATAATTCTGACCAGGTTTGGAGAAATTATGAAGATGTCACATTCTAGGGAACTTGAATAATGGAATAAAAAAAGGAAGAAAATACTTTCCCAGCAGAAGAAAGAGAGGAAGAGGCAAGGTATACAGGTAAGAAAGAACTGAAGAGGGTTGTTGGCATGAGTGCTAGATTTTTCCCTTGCTATAAATAAAATCACAATAAAATTTGAAATATTCAGCACCTCACTTCAATGAAGGTAGGTATTATGAGTACCTGTATTTAGATTTGCTCTGAATTTTAAGAATTAGTCCATTAATTATTACAAAAAAGGGTTTGAGAGTCCCTTTTTTTAAATGTTCGGTTTTTCTTTCTTCTTTTTTAGTATAGCATATTCTCACTTGTATCTTATTTTATTTTCACTTACAGTTGACATTCAATATTATTTTGTATTAGTTTCAGGTGTACAGCATAGTTGTTAGAAAATCATATACTTTACTCTGTTCCATTCTTAAGAGGATGTTTAAGTCAACCAAAAAGCAAGCTCAAGAAAGAGTCTTGGCTAACAAATATGAGAGAACAGGACAGAGCTGGGAGCCAAGAGGGATGAGGAAGACACTGAGTTTTCCATCTCCAGAGACTCTATCATCCCACTGGCCCCACCATTCACTGGTTGGGCAGGAACTCCCATTCATCACGCACATCCATTCTTAGTGAGAACATAAACATAACTTTAAATGTCAAATGTAAATTTAATTTCCAACTACTCATCATAAAAATAATTTGCACCATGGCTTCTTGGCCTTTCATATCATCCTCAGCCCAGACTGTTCAGCCTCTAGCTTTCCTTGGATGTCTTTTCTTTCTTCCCCTTTGTTCTTTACACTTGATCTGCCCAAAGGCAGCTAGATCTCTTATAACAGGCCCTAAGATCTGAGAACTGATTCTGCTAATCACCCTCAGTTCACCTTTTCAGCTACATTCTATTGTGTCTCAAACTAGGCCAAGCCGGGTGGCACACAGCCTCAAGAATTAGCACCAGTCTTATGGCTAGTGTGCCTAGCAAATGTACCTTCCTTTCTGCAACAGGGAATCAAACCAGTTATTACAAGCCACTGGAAATGAGTGACCATACTATTAGGAGCACAAGCTAAGTGCAAAGGAAAACACAATGCTTAATTATTTACCACTATGGCCTCTACTTTTATATATATGTAAAGCGACTGTCCAACCGTCCAACTGGTAGCTATGATGCGCAATGACCACCAGGGGGCAGATGCTCAATGCAGGAGCTGCCAAGCTACGGTGACTTGGCAGCTGCAGGTCTCGAGTGATGCACCCCAGAACCAGAGAGGAGGGAGCCCAATTCAGGGGTGCATCACCTGAGAATCACCCTCTCACAATCTGGGAGCCCTTGGGGCTGGCCAGGGAGGGCCTGCAGGAGGTTGGCTCCTGGGTGTGTCTGGCCCCTCTTGCCCAGTCCCATCCTACCTTCCACCTTCTAATTAATTTCCTTTCAATGTGCACAAATCTGTGCACTGGGGCATTAATATTAATATATTTATTCATTTCCTACTGCCTCTTTACATAAATAACAGGAGTGGACACTGTGGGATCTCTTTGATCAAGTTTTGGGTGCTCATCCCCCAGCTTCTGAATGCTTCGCTGCTCCTGGCTCATCCTTGCCGCCCTCAGAAGGTTGCCCCTGCAGAGAGCCAGAGTTACCTATAAGTTCTACATCTCCCACTTCCAGCGCCCAAAGACAGTGAGTAACAAGCATGGGAGGCTCTTTACCCAGAGGAGAGACAATAGCTGGAGTATAATCCCGTTACCTCAAGGGATCAGGGACTGTCTGCCCTTTCACCTAAACTCCCCCCATGCTCAGTTTCTTGCCCTTCCCTCTCCTACGTTCCCCACCCTCTTGCACTGGTTCTCCTGGGAGCTACCATAATGAATCACTTGTATTGAAATCCTTAGCTTAGGGTCTGTTTCTGGGAGAACCCAAACTAGGATGCTAAGATAAATGTCACTATTACTATCAAAAATAAACTATTAAAAGAGATCATCTCGAGGTAGTGAGATTCTGGAGTGATTTCCATTTTCTTCCTTATACTTTTCCCTCTATACTGCCAATTTCGTATCTTGTGTATATATCTGCTCTTGTAAAAAGAAATATTAAAAATGCTACAGGAGACTTTTTCAAATAATCACTAGGAAAGGTTCTTTTAAGATAAAAAGGGCTTGCTTTGCTGATTAAATCAGTCAACAATTGTAATCAACCTTTAACATATTTGATGAGTAAGATCATTCCAAATGTTTAAATAGAGACAAACCCCTTTGCCTGAATTGAAAAATAATTTCAACTGTGATTACAGTCACATAAGTGCCTCCAAATCCATTTAGGCCAGCCACACAATTAGGCACAAACCTTTTTAAACTTTATTTTCAAAACTACCTCTAGCAAAGAAGTAACTCATGATTAACATTTTTTAATCCTGCTGATTACACTATTCTGACTCTTGGAGCTCTACACTGCTGGGAAAATATGTTTCTTCCACTTCTTTCTAACTTAGAGCAACCATCTCCATGTGGTTGGTCAAATCTAAACACTTCCAAGTTGCTGATCGCTGTGCTTCAACCTGAAGTTCTAACAACATAAAATTCACATCTTTAAGTAAAACAATTTGTTGCTGGCCTAAACAAATATTGCAGGGTATCAATAGTTGAACAAAATTGAGCAAGACAGCTTAAAGATATTCATATTGATTTTTAAAAAATATATTGCCCTAACTGGTTTGGCTCAGTGGATAGAACTTCAGCCTAAGGACTGGAGGGTCCTGGGTTTAATTTCGGTCAAGGCACATGCCCAAGTTGCAGGCTCATCCACAGTAGGGGACATGCAGGAAACAGCCGATCAATGATTCTCTCTCATCATTGATTTTTTTTTTAAAAAATAATATATTAACTTCTAGAAAAACTTGGTGAAAATATTTGAAACAAGGGTTGTTTTTCTTTGTTTGTTTATTTGTCTGTTTTACTGGTATTGCTAAAGCTTTAAAATGAATCCAGGAAACTGGAAATGGCTGGATTTCCAGGCAGCCTCTTGTCAACTGGGGATATATATGTGTTTGAACCACAGAACACAGAAAATTATCTGAGTAATTATTTGCTCAATTCTCCTAAGGATAGCACTTGCATAGTACCCTTTTAAATGCCTAGGAGAGAAGTTAATTCATTACATACAACAGGTGCCATAGGGCATTAGTGTTTCTATCTTGAGAAAGGCTGCCAAGGAAAGACCTGAGGCCCTCTGCTCCTATACCTATCACCCTCTCTCCCTATTGACAACATCTATTAAATGTGTCCCCAGGTGCTCCTGTGCCCTTTTACAATGCTACCCCTTTATCAAGGCAATCAATGAGCCACTCATTGCCTGACCAATCTGGTCTTAGACAGATTAAAAAGTGATAATTCAATCATTCTGAACTTACTCTTCGAAAATTCAGAAATGAGAATTATTTGCAAGTAAGTCGAACACCATGAGAAGTGGCAGAGGAGAGGCTAAGAGCCAGATGACATAGGTTCAGATCCCAGCCAGTTCACGACTCGCTCTGTGACTTTGATCTCTTGTGACTCACTTTCCTCATCTGTAAAATGGATATACAAGTGGGACCTACCTCATAGTGTTATTATGACCTTTATATGAGGTAAGATGTTTAAAATGTTTTAGTGTCTAGAAAATACTAAGTGATTGAAAATTTTAATTGTTGTCAATAACCCTTCTCTTTATACACAAAGTAAACATTTAGTAAATAACCGTAGAAATACAATAAATTAATGACTCTTTAAAGAGGATGAAATTATTCACAGATACCACACACACACACACACACACACACACACACACACACACACCACTTATGCAAAGACAGTAAGTAATGTCTGTCCCAACTTCTTTTTAAATTGTAAAAATATAACAACAACAAACAGTAAAAGGTGAACCAAAGACTATAGGGCACCTACAATCTGCCAACAGCACTGGTAAATGCTATTCCAATCATCTGGCATTTGAATTCAGGTCCCTATCTTCTAGAAGTCTCTAATGGTGTCTGCCTTGATCCCCTCTGATAATAACAGGGATCAAGTCATAATTGTCACCCCACTGTTTCTGCTCAAAAAGTAAAAGGGTTGCTAGTTGTAAGCGACAGATGCATGGCAGACACTGAGGTCATCAGGAGAGTGGGCAGGATTGCCTTTAGTCATCCCAGATGTAGAAGAAAAAGTAGGGGTTTTAGAATCCAAATAATTTCCCCTTCCTTAGAAGGGAAACAATTTACAGAGAACATGACATGTGTCTTACAGTCAGGGCGGACATGTGTGGTCATGTGGAATACCAAGAACAGCTCAGTTATTGAGGACTTACTTTGTGCCAAGCACTCTGCCAAATTCTCCACATGGTTTATCTCATTTAATCAGCACTATGTGGTAATATGCTGGCCCCACGTGGGAGACCACCCTCC
The DNA here is from genome assembly GCF_000327345.1 of Myotis davidii. Taxonomy (NCBI): domain Eukaryota; kingdom Metazoa; phylum Chordata; class Mammalia; order Chiroptera; family Vespertilionidae; genus Myotis; species Myotis davidii. The sequence goes on from NW_006283770.1 coordinate 7,178,677, forward strand.
AGCTCCCCCACTCCCAGGCCTGGTAGCTGGCCCTGTTGATGGAAAGATCACAGACCCCTGCGGTCGCACCATCCCTGCCTCTGCCACAGCCTCAGGAGCCCCTGCCCACAGCACCCCCGGCCGCACCTGCATTTCCACCAGACTGTCTGGACCCATGGAAACTCTGGCATTCCCAGTAGCAGCCAAGAAAGAGCCGCAACAGGGAAGTTCAAAGTCGTTAACCCCTGGGATCAATTCTGACCGATGAGAGACAGGAAACTGGAAAAAGCCTTCCCTCCATCCAAGTCCCCCATAAAGAACTGAATTCAAGCTTCTTGCGAGAATTCTGCAGGTCTCTAATGCCTAATTCTCCCCTATCTTTTTCCCAGCAAATGAAATAATGCAGGTAACACCAGGGAGCAATGGTGGCCTATTCTGAGACACAGTGGTTCTGGTTAGTATCTCTGTAGATGCCCCACAAAAGCAGCCTTTTTGGCTGTTCTGTCGCACCACCTCACATTGGCTCCCCCACCTTTCCTTCCTTCCCTCTGTCTCTCATGCTTCTACTCCTGGGGGACACCTCACTAAGTAACTGAAGACCAACTCCTACACTTTATCCAGCACATTGTTCAAACAGCACCTCTTCAGAGAGGCCCTCCCATCCCCACTGTAAAGCTCTCTATTCCTTCGCCTGGTTTATATTGTTTATAGAATTGTAGTGTATACTTACTTGTTTATTTCCTGTCCCCTCCACTAGACTGCCAGTGCTATATAGAGACTTTGTTTTGTTCTCTATTGTACAATCCTGGTATGTATCACTAGCTCAGTGCATATTTGGTGAATGATTATTGAATGAGATCTATGGTTCTACATATCTGATTTCAAGAAACATATAGGAGGAGGCAGGCAGGAGACAAAGGCATTTTCTCACACTGTACCAGGTACTTGGGAGGAGAGGTGACACTGTCCCCAGCTGACATCGCAGACTGATTCCAAAACGACTCAAAACATGTTCCCAGGGCCACCTGCCACCCTCCCTGACTCATAATAGCTTCTACTTCCCTTCCCCTTCTCATTGTTTCCTTAATAGCTTTTCCCAAGGCTACCTGACCCACAGCTGACCAACTACAAGCCAACCACACAATGTCAGTGGCAAGGACTCCAGTGGACCACAGAGACCCACTCAGGCCACATGCTCCACTTCAGAACCCGACCTAAAGCCAACATGTCTGCCTGCAGTTCCCTACCAGTGAGAGGGATCCTACGATTGAAACTCACTCGGCCGTCCCGACAGCTCTTGGTTAAAATCCGCTGGCCTTCTGCAAGGACTTTTCCTCCGTAGATACATTTTGCTGTAATAAAACAGAAAAATGGGTCAGACAGTCATGCTATGCAACAAAATAACCTCAGAGGTGCCATCAAACTCCAACAGATTCCACAGAGCATAGATGCTCTGATTCTAAGCATTACAAATATCTTTGTCTAGAGTGAGACATGGGAATAGCTTGGAGATAACTGTCGAATACCCCAGTCAGACCACAGCCATAATGATGTTTGTCATGAGCCCTTCACACCAAGGAGACACAACTATTTCCATGTTGCACTTGCAGAAGGAACTAGAGAGTGAACTGATGTGGCTAGAAGTTAAAACAAAGAAGGGGTTATCATCTCCAGGGAGAACAATAGCAGTAGATTTGATTCAGACACTCCAGCTATAAGACAAATGACTAGGTGAGAGGAACTCGTAGATGCTCCATTCATCAGAACCTCAGCCACAATGTAGAATGATGCCATTTTCCTTTGCGACCATGAAAAGTGCATGTCCTTAGCCTATCTGTTCCCGAGAAGCTCAGAGACAACTGAGAAATATAAGCCAAGCCCGTAAAGTGCTTTATCAGTGCACTAGAGAGACTGCCCTCAGAAAGGTGAGCTTAACAGGCTAACGGGCATGTGGAATACATAGGGCCTGTAGAAAAGTGAAAAGAGAAGCATACTAGTAAATGGAGCTCCCACCACTCAACTTACATTCCACTAGGACTCGGTCCTCGACTCAACCTGCTGACCCACTTTTAAGCAAGTGAAGGTGGATGAGGCTGAGTCTCTTCCCGGAAGAGAGAACAGTATATGCAAATCCCATCAGTTTCAACTGAGGCCTGGCTTCCCCCAAGAAGTTATTCTTGGTTGTTAACACTGGTACAATGTTTTCACCGTGTGCTTCTGTGGTGCTCTGGACCTAGACTAACACAGTGCATATGATGTTCTATCTCAGTGGCCCAGGTAATTACACATTCCCCTGCCAACTGCAACCCCGTGAAGGTAGGGGTTATGTCTATCCCATATTTTTCTCACCAGCCCCAAGCTCAATGCCTCTCCGAGCTTACTGTTAGTCACAATAAATAATGTTAAAATTGATGAGCCTCTAGTTGGTAGTAAAAGCCAGCCAAATTTCCTGATTCTCGGATAAGAGTTCTTTCTGCTATTCAATGCATTTCTTTGCATTTATTTTTATTTTTCAATTACAGTTTACATTCAGCATTCTTCTTTATGAGTTTCAGATGTACAACAAAGTGGTCTCCCTGCTGCTCTTAGTACCCACTGGCCCCACACATATGCATACCAGTATTATTGATTCTATTCCCTATGCTGTAATCTACATCTCTATAACATTAAAAGCAGACACCACGGTTTCCTGAACAAAAACAGCAACGATGGCAATAAACAAGTGGAGAGGTGATATAATTTTTTAGATAACTCCCAGCACAGCTGCTGCCAACTTGGCAAGACAGCTCCCTCCAGAGTGACAGCCCTGCTAACTGCCCTGCTGTCAAAACTGCCATCTGCTTTGTGGCCCAGGCTGAGAAGCCAAGAAACAGACTTTTCTTCCTGATTTTGCCCCTGGCCACCCCTACCATGGTAGGAACCCACTTGCTACCCTGTCTTAAGACACAAGCTCAAGTCCTCCCTTCCTCTGATACCCTCATCCCCAAACTCCAATTCGGAAATAAGCATGTCTTATGGTTTACATTCACAACACACGTGGGGACACATGCAGCCTCAGATCCACCAGTCTGGTATAAAAGTTAAATGTCCGCTGAACTTTATGTCCTCCCACAGTAGCGAGCTCTTGGAGCTGGGGATGAATTCAGCATGACTCCACACACCTCAGCCATTTCACTTTGGCACTGGTGGGGACGTGTCTATGCTTATAATATCAAGTATTGATGAAATTACCTTAGGAATGCTTTTGGAATCATCACTGCAGGTCACCAGACTGTCCCCTACTTTCTCATACTCAGCCCACTTCTCTGAGGGTACCCCTCCTTCCCTGTCACTGCCCTGCAGATGCCTAACATCAGTCCTCATTATGCAACCTTTTGATCTACAGCCCAAAGGCTCACTTTCAATGTCTGAGGAAATTCAAGCATAAGGTGAGTCAGGCTCCGGTGCCTTTAGTCGGTAGGAGCAGAGATGTAAATGGATACCTGAAATCCCTCCTATCACACTGGGGACCTGCAAACAAGGATACTTCACAGCCCGACCATGAAATTGAAACTCGGCACCAACGCACACTTCTCCAAGATGTCAGAAACAAATGGACTGGGGGTTTCTGCACCCACAGACCCTTCAAATGTGAACCCGATTTCTCCAGTGCAATGACTGGAGACTTCTGCCATTTATGCACATACTGAATAAGTGACTGACAGGTACATCATAGCTGCCCTGTCAGACATGGACAGGGGTTGCTCTATCTTTATTTAGGTCTTTGTGCCCTGCATGTACTCGCCATCCCTTGGCATTCTGCAGCTTAGAATACCAGAATCAGCCTTCCGTGTTTCAGTATAAAGGAGGGTGGCAGATCAGAAAGGCTGAACACCCACTCACCTTCCTGCCTCTGTGAGCTCATTCACAAAGTGGGCTCCAGGTACCACCTCTACAAGTCACAGCCAGTGGTTTTGCTGTCAACACCTTTGCCCCAAGCATTTTCACCACAAACGTTTCACCACCTAACTGGTCATTGGCAATTTTTCCATAGAAGAGAAAATACCTTTTTGATAATTCAATTTTATTTCTCCATTAACGAATCAACTACCTTCAGCTGGCTTAATGTATTTAAGCTAGTTGTCAATTTCATTTCATTTCTCCACTGACCAAGTTCTCACAGTACTCCCATTTTTAAAAAAATATATTTTTATTGATTTCAGAGAGGAATAGAGTGGTAGAGAGAGAGAGAGATTTCAATGATGAGAGAGAATCACTGATCAGCTGCCTCCTGCATACCCCCTACTGGGGATCGAGTCACCCAGACACATGCCCTGACCAGGAATTAAACTGTGACCTCCTGTTCATAGTTGGACACTCAACCACTGAGCCACACTGGCTGAGCAGTACTCTCATTTTTATATCATATATCTTAGCCAGGATTCAGCTTATACTAGAAAATGATTATATATATAAGTTTGTGCAAATACTTTGGTGACCACAGCCCTCCACTCCCACCCATCAAAACCAAAAGTTTATCAAGCTGTGGCAAGTAGAAAAAAAGCAGCTACTAATTTGCAACAGTCTTTGAGAGCATTAATCATTGATTCTTTAATTGGAAAATGACACCTCTCAATGAAGGAAGAAATTACCGTGAAAAAACAAAAACAAAAAACAACCAAAAAGAAAAACTGCAATGTCAATGGTGGAAACAAATCAGCAAGCAAAACAAACACAAACAAACCCAGAAGTATAACACTAGGGACAAAAGACTTCAAAGTCAATGTATCTTCATTTTAGTCACGAAGTCTTTTTAATTTTGTTACTGATGTTTCATGTTGTGTTATGGCTTCTTTAATGTCCCTTTTTAATTTTTCATCCTTTGATCTTTCATAGCAAAATTGCCTTTCCGCATTTGCACACACAGGTGTGGCGAAGATGTTTATGGGGAAGCTACCTAGAACCCTCAGAGCAAGGCACCCACGTCAAACTGGTTGCTCCTCAGCGTCTCCAACTCAAACCCACCAAGCAGAGTGTACTGCTTTCTGAACTACTTCTTCCACCTGCCTTATTTCTGTTAATCACACTGTCAGTCCCCCACCAGCTCTTGTTCAAAATCTGGCACCTTCTCCCCTACAGACAATCTGTCCTTGATTCATTTGTCTCTTGAAAAAAGAAATGCTTATGGAGTTCCTACCGTATGCCAGTCTTTTAGCTCCACTCACGTGGCTCTCTTCTCTTCTCCCTAAGCAGTGCCTACCTGCCAGCCTCAACAGCTCCACCTGGAATATGCTGGAATCCCACACCCACCGCCCTCCAGCTCTCCGGATGCAGCAGGGTTTGTGAAAGCACTTGTTTGATTATGCCACAACCCTGCTTTAAAATCTTACTTCTCAGTACCAAAACAATGCAATGCTTACTGCCATCATTTTGCATGGGTAATTCCCTGTGGCAAACTCCTAGTCCTTTGTCAACACCCTGCCCGGCTATTATTCCCCTATGAAGTTTTTCCTAGCACACATGCACACGTGCATACATGCACAAACACACGTTTCTGATGGAGTTAGTCTCTCCCTGTGCTACCACTTCTCTGTGCTACCACTGTATCGTCCATATGGTGCATGCTACACAGTACTCTGCTGTAATGAGACGGCGCATGCATCTGCCTGGACAGCAGAGGGTAGAGGAGACGGATTAAGAGCATCAGACCTGGAGCCAGACTATCTGGGTTTTATTTTGGCTCCACAAAGGCTGAGACCTTGAAAGTTACTCCTCCTCTCTGTGCTTCACTTCATTATCTGTAAAATAATTATGGGAATTACCGCTTCTGGATGTTGAAAAAATTAAATGAATTAAACACATAAAGTGCCTGACAAAGCGAAAGATCCATATGCGAGTGCTGCTGCACCCAGGGGTAAGGACAGTGTTTGGGAGAGAAACCTCAGTAAAGACAACAGGACAAATGGAATGGATAAGATCATCATCCAACACATCTTTGCAGCTTTATTTCTACTCACCCATGAGAACCCCTCTGTTATCAGGTAAACTATCTCCCTTTCCCTCTGCTACCTCTCTCCTTTGTTAATGCTCTTCTGCATAGCTGAACATTTCCTCTCTGTCTTCCTCAAATCTCTGACAGTTCTCAAATCTGCCTCTAAAAAAAACATACAACGTCCAGGACACTAGGTGAGTCTAATGTGCACCTAGGCATGATCAATGCCTTGAATAGAGCAGACAACCAACAAACATAACTTCCACACCACTTCCTGGACTGCGTGTCCACAGCTCAGGAATCTAGAAGGCTCTCAAGTTTTCCCTGATGCCTCCCAAACAAATAGAGGTACATCCTATTATCAGGACAGATACCTCTACTATCAAAATCTCCTTTCTTTTCTTAGGCAATGAACCAAGACATGGACACTTAGAAAAAGTTCTCTCTTATTTCCAATCAGATGCCTTCTTTTGTAAGTGCCGCAGCTCCTGAGGCCATGACAAGGACATGAGCACTTAATAAGACAACAGACAAAACAATTTGCTTTTGTGCACCATATGGTGCCTGTTGCCTGCGCCAGCTCAATACCTTTCCTCCGAGTCCCTAGAATACTGCCCCCACCCAAATCCAGAGAGCAGCTGAAGGAAATTTTATTGGAAAGGGACAACAAAAAAGTAACTATTCTCCAACCTCTCTCTGATGTGAAGATATCTGAAAACGTAATAGAAAATCTACTGGCTGATGTTAGAACTCTGCTTTATCAGTCCTCATTCTCCTCTCCTCCACCCGACTGGTCAACCTGCCACAGTTACCTTCTAGAAGTTAGAAACGTTTGGCTTGGCTCCACTTCCTCTGGGGAGCATGCCAGGCCCACCACCCGTGCGGGCCGCCCGTTTGACATGCTTGGACAGGCTAACAGCGCCCCCTCCACCAGGACTGCACTTACAACCCTGGACACTGAGAATCATGCCTCTAACTTGGAAGTGAGCCCTCTGAAGCAGAGGCACCCTTTTACCACTATTCCGGGCACTAACACCGAGTACCTGCCTAACCCACATTTCTATTAAAAAAAAAAAAAAAGGAAAAAATGAAAACCCTTTAGGTTAAAGGTCTTCAACCTTTTGATTACCAGAGGTGCCTTATATCATTTCTTTTTCATTTTTTAAGTAGTGGTCTTACTAAATTATCTGCATTACCGTTTTATTAAACTATAAACATGTCAAACTACCAATCGGAGCTACTTAGAAAATGGGTGCTACCTAGAAAAATGCTATGAATTCCAGATAAAAGGCAAAAAATATTAAGTTAGCCTGTGGATCAGTATTTAAAAAAAACTGGGTAAGTTACTAACATGTTTTTTAAAACTTAAACTCTCTAAAAAATTAGAATAGCTAAAGATGACTACCTACACACTTTGAGAGAACAATTTGATGATATGTACCATTTGAAAATGTTAATCTTTGGGCCTCGTAATTCTACTTGGGAGAATTCTACCTTAAGAAAATATAAAATACAGAAATGTGGTTTTTCTATGCAAAACATGTTACTAATGAGTAACTTATCAGAGTGGAAAGTAGGAAACAATCTAGATATCCAACAATTGTGGAATGGTTAAATAAGTTATGCAGTAGGCAAACAATGGAACACTATGATGCGCAGCAGGGAGAGGGGGGTAGGCGGAGGTGGTAATGGGTATGGGGGTAAATGGTGATAGAAATAAATAAAATAAAATTTTAAATATGGTTTATACAGTTTAAAAAAAACAGAACTACACTTAAATGATAATGGTAACTCAACAAACCAGGATAAAATTTATCTGCACAATAAGATCCCAATAGTACACAAAATAGAATTTAAAAACTAAAATTTCAAGTGTTGGTTTCCAAGTAGTGGTATTATGGGAGATTTTTTTTCCATCTTTACCTTTATTCCTCTCTGTGGAATCAGGTGTTACACAAGACACATTGCTCTCACAATTAGAAAACCAAAAGGTTAAAACACAAAACAGCTAAAAGACAAAATTTTTTTTTTAATACAAATTCCCAATAGTTTTTCAACTTCTTCCTCTGCTGACTGTTACATAAAATATCAAAAATTGGAAAACATATCTGCACCTACTAAAAACCATCTTTCCACTATGGCATCAGATTATAATCTCTACATCTGGGCACTTGAGCCATTCGCTTTGCCAGATGTGATTTCCAAAGCCCCTGATACAGAATCAAGAAAGTTTCTTTTTTCAGATAACTCCAAGTGCACTCCGCTGAGTAACTGGCATGCTATGCCAACCACGAGAAAAAGGAAAATTCAAAAGTTCTTTTTGAAAGAGTTCCACAAAGGTTTGGGCAGATGGATCAAACTAGCTCTCGCATTTCCAATGTCATATTAGGTGATGTGTTATTCTTGGCAAAAGCTAGACCATTATCTTTTGAATCATAACGATGTTGGTGCTTTTCAACAGAGAAATGACCTTGAAAATTATCTGTAGGATGCCACATTTCTAACCTAAACGCTCCTTTTCTAAGGAAGACCATATGGTTTGATGAGAGACTACAAGCTTTGTAATCAGACAGAACTAGTTTTACATCTCACCTTTGCCACTCACTAGTCTTGTGACCTTGATAAGTTAACTTCCCCAAGCCTAAGATTCCTGTAAAACAAGGATAATAATAACCTCCCCCCATGCCCCCACCCCACCACACACACACATACACACACACACACACACACACACACACACACAGAATCCTTCGAGGATTCAATAAGCTAAGAGAATTCAAGCACCTAGAATAGTAACTGGCACATAACAAGCATTCTAAATGGCAGCTTTTACTCATTGCTTATCTCTATGTTCCCTTCACTATTTCACCTAAAATAGTGCCCTTTGCAATACAGAAGGAAAAGGATTCTTAAATCACTACATAACTTGGACAAGTCAACTTTGAGGGAAATTGTTTTAGTATTATAACTGAAGTTCATCCCAACATTCATAACAAAGACCTTTTAAGTAACAGGAAATCTGGCCAAGACCTCAGAATGCCAATACACTGAATTTGGCCTTTAGCGTAATGATTCAGGATGAGGGGGGACCAAACACATGGAGCTTTGGAGTCGTGACTTTAGGGATGGGATCCACCCATTACAAGTTGTTTGACCCTGTACAAGTGACTCAATCCCTGTCAACACCAGTTCCTCTATATAGAATGACATGAAGTAATTAGGGTTGACTTGAGAATTTTTTTAAGTAGCCTATGTAAAGTGTCTGCCACATCACAGGTGATGAAAATACAGCAGCTCTTCTTACAATACATTTAATATTACATCAACTATGGGTATTTCATTTCATCATTTCATCAGTGTTAATCTGTTGAGGCCTAAAATACAGAGGGAAAAGTCAGTCTCAAAGCACAGAGGGCCACTTCGACCCTCAGTTAGTACTTACGTCGGCAGACCTTACAGCACTGGCCAGCAATGTGCACAGGGAGGGAGTCTGGGGAGCAGTTGAGAGGGGGGCAGGACATCCTTCGACATTCCACAGTGCCACTCTGAGGAAGGAAGGACCGGGAAAGGAATCTCAGAAGTGTTCTCTGAAAGCTCCCTCGGGTGGACAGAGCTCACAGCTCATCCCAGAAACCTCACCAGGGAAACAGAAAGCCGTGTGAAGAATACCCCGTCTGCTCCAGGACCATACATAAAATATTTCCTCCTGCCTGAATAAACCCGTGCCACCTCAATTACTTTTCTGATATACATCACTGGCTTCATTCCACCTGCCCATGTGGGCTAAGGAGATTAGGCAGAAACCAAAAAGCTTATTTTTTCAAGAACATAAATAACACCTTTTTCAAACCGTCAATCATTGTTGAGGCGCTAACAATCTGTTTTGTATTTTCTCAGACAACAATGGCAGTCTTCAGATATGTATCAAATAATTTCAACTGGACAGGGTTTACATATTAATTTGGGACTTTCGGAATTCTCTGAAACAGATAAAGGAGCCCACTAATGATGGCTACCCTGAAAGTTCAGCAGTTTTGTCGTTCTCTGAAACAGATGTTGGATACCTTGTAAAATTCAATAAAAAAAAACACTTAGGAACTAATTAAACCCCCTTTTAAAATCTGTTCTAGCAGAGAACAGTTCTGAATGAAGCTAACCAGTAGGTTCTCTGAAAACTCAAAGGAGTTCTTCCTCCTTCTGATAGTCTAACCTCCAAACTCCAAACAGTGAGCTTCTTATAAAATATTCGGTCACATTAGAGTGTGTTGTCAAGGGAAAGTGAATTTTAATTTCCAAGTATTTATATATAAAACGACACTTCTACCAGTTTCCCTTTGTAACTCATAGATTACTAAACAGGGCTTAGTAGAAAGGTAATACCTCTTAGTTAGTATTCTATACTGAAGAACCAGATCACACCATAATCAGTGACACTGCCCCGTTAAAAGTGTCTTTATTTCATTTCTTTACAAAGAGTCTTACTTTGCACGTGCAGTTCCTGCAGTGATCGCCGTCCACCCAGGAGTCTTGGTCTCTATACAGCAGCCCACTCACTTGACAAGTCTTCTCGCAATGACAGTTTTCCAATTGACTGAGTCTCGTCTCTGCATAATTTAGCTGCGAACGAGAGCGACTAGGTGTAACTGCTGTAATTCCATTGCACGGTCCTAACAAAGCTAATAGCAACAAGGAAAAAAATTCAAGTAGGAGGGAAACAACGCTCAGAGCAGCTGATTCTTAGTCAGATCTGTTTTTTGTTTTGAATATTTTTTTTCTTTTACATGAGGTGGAATCATTCTAAATTAAAGACATATTGACTCCCATGGTCTAATGAGCACCAAATGAGACATTAAACTGTATCGCAGGGACCTCCTGGGTGTTCAAAAACGTATGTGCTCTCAGCTCCAAGCCCACACGGCAGCACTGTAATGAATGTGTTCTCAAGGACTCATTACACTGTTTACAGGAGATCTAATGAGGAACTCCAATGCACTCACATTTATCTCCCACCTTCCTCTCCGCGTTCTGCACATACTAACCAGAGTGCCATGCTTTGCAAGCTGGGAAGTCATTGCTTCCTCTCTGAGGAAAAATTCTGGCGGCAGGGGCCAGAAAAGGGGAAAGTCATAGAAGGATCTAGTTTTTCTCCATGTCCCAATCCCCCAAACAGAATGTCCCAAGGATCCACTTTGGTGTTCAGATGAAAGTCAGAAGGGGCAACCAACCCCCAGGTGAGATCAAGATTTGGTGATAGAACCTTTTTTTCATTTTTCTAAGTCACCCAACTGTTGCCTTTAACCACAGAGTCATAGAATCTTTGATTGGAAAGGGGCTATACAGCTTGAATGTGTTCACAAGTCTTTGCACATGGAGAGTGGTGGGACACTTATTATCCTCTAAGGAGAAAAATTTTTGTTGTTGTTAGCTCTGGATGTCTTAAACACCCTTCTTGGATTGAGTCCTGAAATCTCTCCCTTTTTGCTATTACCTCCAGTTTTGCCTTGTAACCATCCTGAGCAAGTCTACCTCTCTTCAAATACTTGAGGTTATCCTGTCCTCGTGCCTGCTCCTGGCCACAGTCAGCCCCATGTGACAGGGTCCCAATCCTCTCCTGATCACCTTCCATGCAACCTACTCCATTTGCCTTCAAAAATATGGTGTCAAAAAAACTGAACTGTGGTATGATCTGGCTATTGCCACATCCATTCTAAGGAGTAACTCAATCCAATACCAGTATTTCCCTTTCCTGACATCGAGATGCCTTGATTGAGAAACAAATATAACTTCCTTTAAAAAAATCATCTAATAGGCTTTCTTCTCCTCAATCATACTTACACCTCTATGTCTTGAATATCTTCCCCATCCAGGAGACCCAGTCAATCCCTGATGCCACCAAGACTATTTCTAACCAGTATTTTAGATATAATGATTGACCCTAGGTAATGATGACTCCCACCATCCTTCTACATCAACTATGACTCCATTCCATACATGACCCTCTCAATTACTCATAACAGTGCCACTCTCTGGAAATGGAATCCATATGTAATTCCAACCTTGGTTTTTAATCACTTATCTCATCCTCTCTCTCCAAGCTTTTGGAATTTCTCATGAAAACTTATTTGTGGTCTGCATTTCATGGGTGATGCCAATGGGCAGGGAAAAGAACAAACAGGATCCTAGACCAACTACATACACTATAATCAGCCCTGAGAAAAGTAGAGTTGACTACGCCTGAAATACTGTCTTCCTCTGACTCTTCTAATATGCAGGTTACATTCCAAAAATTCAGGGTACATTTGAATCTCCAGCCTAATCATAGAGTTTCTAGAAGTTATGATAAGTTCTTTGAGAATTCTTTCAGAAACAATGGGAAAATATACTTCCTAGACTGGTGAGGTCAAGTGACCAAAACCATGTATAGGTAAGAGATAAAAAGGAGGTGACAACATCACACACTATCTTTACTTCATTCCATAGCCCCAATAGTTCCTACAAAAGGTGGTGATTGATGTGACCTGGGATTGAACAGGTGTTGAACTAGATCTGCATTCCTCCTAAAACTGGCTCAGAATGGGGAACCTATGAGAAGAAATGTGCCTGCCTCACTCAGAAAAGCTGGAACAACTCTAGTGCCAAGGAGGAAACTTCTTAAAAATTAAAAGACCCAACAGGCAATTCTTCATCTGTTCCAGTTTCCAGAAAATCCAGGAGTTTGCTTGAGGGTCACATTGGCAATTTCCAATAAAGTCCAACAAGCTATGCTCAACCTTAAAACTCAATTCCAAGGAAAACCTCTGTTTTAATATAATGAAACTATTCTCAGGATTGACGCTTATTTACCTTCTGAACTTAGCTTTTATTTTTAATATATTTAGCCTTTTCTGATAACATTGTAAAGCTCTAAACTCTAACATAAAAGTGTATCAGACAAACACAAAGACAAAAGAGATATTAAAGCAAAAAGCTAATTTTTCAAAGGCACTTACTGTGTAATCCTGCCTTCCTTTTTCTCCCTGCTACATCATCTTGCAACAGTAAAGGAGACAAACAACTCTGAATCAAAAATGAATTACATTTTCTGTCACTGATATTAGTATGCTGAATTTACACAAATTTGTTTTCAAGACTATTTCTACACTACCTTCTACTTTCTCCAAGAATGCCTGCAGATCCAAAATAAGATACGGTATCAAATCTACATCTCAATTCTGTTTTACCTTTGCTTATGCATTTATATAAATAACCATGGACCAAATCACTTATTCTTAACGATACACATTCAAAGACAGACAGCAGACGCCTTTTCTGCAGTAAGAGGCCACTGAATGGATCTAAGTCCATTAGTCATGTGGTGGATGGCTCTTTGTTTTTTTCCTTGAAATACTACTTATTTGGCATTTGCTAGATGGAAGGGGAAAAAAAAGAATTCTTCTATTGTTAAACCTTTAAGCTTAATTGAAAAATCATTACTGAGCCCCTCAAAACAATGAAAATCTCCAAATTAAATATGTTAAAAACTGAAATGCCACTCCAAATGCTGCTTGATTTGCATAAATAGCTTTGTCAAAGATTTAAACAGAAATAATCAAGAAATCCCCAGTCTCCAGCATCTTTTCTTCCTGAGCTTGGAGAGCGGGACAGAGCCTGCCCCTGTCCCAGTGCACCTGGCCCAGGTGGTGGTGCTTCCCACAATGTCCAGACTACCTGGGAAACCTCCAGCGCAAGCCAGGGAATTAGTGGTCCCTTAGGGGGCAGTTTCCCTGCACCTTCGCTGCCTTGGAAAATAGATGGTTTTGCCAGACTGCCAGGACTTCTCTAGAGGGCTCCTGTGTGCCCTGACCACTGTCGCCTGGAGGTGCATGCAAGCTGTTCCCATGACCTGTCCTGTATCAAGCAAAGGCAGAGTCATTCTCCAGCCTTCCCAGCTGAAAGGTGAAAAGGAACAGCAAGTCCTCCTCGACAGACCCGACCCCTGAGCTCATCTGTTTGGTTTGGTGTGACTGGCTACCACTCCCTGTCCAGCTTGTGCACTGAGCTTGCTCTTTGCTAGGCTTCCATGGTTTCCACTCAGACCCATGTGTGGGACTTTCTGCTGCTTTCCAAGACCTCCTGGCACCTGGCTCTAGACCAGCTGTGGGCAGACTACGGCCCGCGGGCCGGATCCAGCCCGTTTGAAATGAATAAAACTAAAAAAGAAAAAGACCGTACCCTTTTATGTAATGATGTTTACTTTGAATTTATATTAGTTCACACAAACACTCCATCCATGCTTTTGTTCCGGCCCTCTGGTCCAGTTTAAGAACCCATTGTGGCCGTCAAGTCAAAAAGTTTGCCCACCCCTGCTCTAGACCAGAGCTCTGACATCAATTCACTGCCTCTGCTAGGCTGTGTGATATAAGCCACTGGGGAAGGAGTACGTTTTCTTAGGGACCATCTTTCCCCCAGAGTTGCCTATTTAACAACAGTCATTGCTTGCTGAATGCTCACAGTGTGCCATGCAGCAAACTAGACTTCCAAATCTCTCTCGCCTATCTCATGGAATCTTATAAAACCAAGAATAATTTTTACCAATTTATACATGGGAAAACTGCAGCTGCAAAAAGTCCAATGAACCCTTGAGCTTCCACCTTGATAGCTGCCCAGGGTGCAGGGGAGATAGAGAACACGGTCTGCTCAATAGGGGGCGTTCGAAAGGAAACTCCTCCATGAAGACCTGGCCCCAGAGGGCTGCAACCTCAGTTCAAAACTGAACAAAAAAGGAAACAAGGCTTGCACAAGGCACAGAAAGGTCTTGTTGTTCAGATTCTGGCACAGTGACTAGAGGGAAGAATATTCCTTGAGAATTCACCTGGCCTACCCTGTGTTTGCAGTTTGATTCTGAGCAGTGTCTGTGATCTGAAAACCCTTAAGGAAATGACATGCTATAAGGTGGCCTCGTGAGGTGATTGGTGGCAGGACTCCATGAGGTGGTGGCAGGTCTCAGGTTCAGACTAGGAAAAAATCCACAGATTTCCAAGGAAAACAAGTGGCAGCGGCCAAAAAAGAATGAGTTAAGGGGCCTTGTTTTTGCCCTGACCTTCCCCTTTTAACAGCTGCTGGAAGCTCTATGCCCACTCTTCACTCCCAACTGGTACCATCTGAGCACGCATTCCTCTTGTCCTGTCTTTTTATTACACATTCCTCTTCTCACTGATCCCTTCATTCTCCTGCCTGTGGCATCCACCTCCGTCTCTTCATCACTCACTCCTGCTCATATCTCTTCTCTCTCTTCCTAATCCTCTCTTCCCCAACTGTAAACTCAGTCATGATTCAACTCTCAGAGTCTGAGTGTGCATCCCAGCTCTGACATCCACTATCCTAGGAAAAGTTACAGGGCTTTCTTGGAACTCAGTCTTCTCATCGGGAAAGAGGGCTAACACATCAAGCCTGGCTCGCAGGATGGTTGTGAGGCTTAGAGTGACAGGGACTATAAAAAGGTGAAGCATTGTAAATAACACATAGGAAACACTCAACCAATATTGCCTAGGATGAGTTTCCTTCCAGCTTCCTCTAGATGTGGGGCTGACAAACTAAGGCCATGGCCCAAATCTGGCCCACAACTTATTTTTTTTAATATATTTTTATTGATTTCAGAGAGCAAAGGAGAAGGGGAGAGAGAGATAGAAACATCAATGATGAGAGAGAATCATTGAGTGGCTGCCTCCTGCTCGCCCCACACTGGGGATCGAGCCTGCAATCTCAGCATGTGCCCTGACCGGGAATCAAATGGTGACCTCCTGGTTCATAGGTCAACATTCAACCACTGACCCAGCTGGGACCACGACTTATTTTTATATGGTCTGTGAACCAAGAATAATTTTGCCATTTTTCAATGGTTAGATTTTAAATGGTTATTTTTAAATAAAACAAATATATACATGATATCCTCAACTTTGCCTCTTGGCCTGCAAAACCAACCATGCACTAGCTGGCCCTTTACAACAAAAGTTTGCCAACTCCTCGTCTTGCTTATCGTAGATTCCAAGTTATGCAGTGAAAATGGAAGCGCTCAAGTTTTCTCAGTATAATTCTACTCACGGTTTGGAAGAAACAGACATAT
Source organism: Myotis davidii (assembly GCF_000327345.1). Taxonomy (NCBI): domain Eukaryota; kingdom Metazoa; phylum Chordata; class Mammalia; order Chiroptera; family Vespertilionidae; genus Myotis; species Myotis davidii. The sequence goes on from NW_006283770.1 coordinate 7,194,729, forward strand.
AAATCTTCCAAAGTGCAAGGAGCTGGGGGGGTGAAACGGTGGATTACATTATTTTCTGCTTGCCACTGCCCACAATTAAATATCTCTACCTCACAAAAGCTCGTTTCACACAATACTGTTCGGAGGACAAAGTGCCATGTGACTCCCGGATAATGTATGACTAAGAAAGAGAAGACTGCCATTCCCCGGAACAGGCAGGCCCGAGAAGGAAAAGGGCATCCTGGGAGCGAGGGAGGGAGCAGCCACAATCACTGGAGCCGGGTGACATGTTTCTTGTTCCAAAAGTTGGGCAGCGAGCTAACGTATAATTAATGGTATTGAGATCAAGCTGTTCCACATAATATAAAATAAAAGCCTCCCTCTGCCACAAGCTGGGAAGGCAAATAATTGCCTGCATTTCCCATTTCCACTGCACTCGGCGGTGAACTGCAAACAATGCTTCAGGCTCGCCAGTCCCCGCCTCAGTTTCTTAGAAAAGTGTTCTGTCTCTCCGTTCCCAGACAAAAGGCGACGTGGCCGCACACCTAGTTAGAAATAACGTACTGTCTTCAGCAGCACAATCTACGGGTCCAAAAAACAGTCCTATCTCCAAAACATCTCTCCACCCATTTTTTTCCAGGTGCCACGGCTGATGGCAGGGAGCAGTCGTAGCCGCGGGTGGAATAGATTAATGTATCATTTCCACTGTTATTAAAATTCTTCCTTTTCGCAGAGTCTACCGCCTCTGAGGCCCAATCTAATTCTTTCTTCGCCCTGGGCCGGAACTCATGTCCGCAACTGATGGGTATCATAACAACATAGCCACATTTTCTATTTATCCGGTGCCTTTCTCCACAAAGCTCAGGGCTTTCCATTGCGAATCTAAACTTTATGAATATATATATATGAAAGCCCCTAATTGTTTACATGTTTGGCTCTGCCACTCAATATGAACACCTTTGGGGTAGAAATCCTGTCTTGTTCACCTGTGTCTCTCCTTTGTACCTGACACAGCACCTGGCAACTAGCAGATCCTCCAATGATTCTTGTTAAGTGGATGATGAAGAGTGAAAAAGATGCAGAATTATAAACTGAAGGTGCTGAAAGGCAACTTTGCCTTCCTCCCTATGTAACTCAGGGCCAGTTCTGAAATGAATCATACATTACAAATGTGATACAGGGTCTGGCTGCGACAGTGATCTCTTCCTAACAATAGCTATTTTGCCCCTTCTGATTATTGGCAATTATTCTTACATCTGAAATGCATTAGCTTATGAGCCACCGTGGCTCTGACCATAGATCATCTCACAGTGGCACCAGTTTAATAGCCAATGGGCAAATTCTTTTCCACTCCCAGGGAATTAGCGGTGATACACATGCCTCTTTCTTCCAAACATTTTTCAAGTAAACATTTTGATTCAGCCTAATAGTATCGAAGACAGAAATAGTTATGTTCACTATAGGTAGTGCTATTTCGAGTAATGTATTGCAGATGCCAATGCTAAAAATGTTTCCATTCGAGCACATCACTCTACATTCCAGACAGCATGGCGATAGAAGTGAAACATCACAGGTGAAATTTAGATACCTACTTTTGCAGTCATCTTGGCCAAAAGCTCTTGTAAATCCATTATTCCTTGTACCAGGCTTAAGAAATCACTACAGGTTGGGCAGGCTCAATAAAGAAAAGATAACACCAATGTTGATACAGTGCTAATATAAAAAAGAACATTTTTAAAACAGTAGTTGTTTGGCTATGTAGAAGGCTTTTTGCTTTTCTGTTTAAGTGTTACTTTGAAACTGGCATAAAATCACAGAGGATTTCAGGTCTAGATTTCTCCCTTTTATTAATAAACCAACAGGAAGAAACAGGGGGGGAAAAGACTGCTCACTGAAGTGAAAGGCAGTATGACATTTTTAAGTTAAAATTAAACCCTTGTTTTTATTGAGGTGACTGTGAAAATGTAAATTATCACAGAAGAAAAAGAAAACTCAAATCCAGGTCAAGCAGTTTAAAGAATAGTTTTTAAATAAAATACAGCATAAGAAACATAGTCAAAAATACTGTAATAACTATGTGAGTGCCAGTTGGATACTGGAAATATCAGGGGGAACACTTTGTAAAGTAGATTGTCTAACCACTATGCTGTACACCTGAAACTAATACAAAATAGTCAATGTAACTACAAGTTTTAAAAAGTTTTTAAATAGAAAAATGTAAAATATAGCAATAAGGTTGGCAACTATCAAAATTAGATGAAAGAAATAGCAATTCAAAAAAGAATAGCTTTTTAAAATATGTATAATTATATTAGCACTAGTAGCCCTGCACATGAATCCATGCGCCAGTAGGTCGCTGCCGCCCTCCTGTAGCTCTCCGTCTGCTGCCCCGCCCTCCTTAGCTCCCCCCACTCCCTCCTGTAGCTCTCCGAAGCCCCGCTTGTACCTTGCTGACCCAACTCCTGCTGATCAGTGATCTGGTCTGTGATGTGCTTGGTTGTTACGCCCCAGGGCATAACGGCTAATTAGCATATTCCTCTCTTATTATATAGGATATCTTTCTGTACCAAACTACTGAACCCAAACTGCTAATGTAATTTTTCTTACCTTCAAGTTTTAATTCTATAAATAATACATACGCTTTTTAGAAATTCAAAGACAAAGAAGTATTTAGTACCCTTAGATAAGGCCTCTTTCACTAACCTTACCACCTCATCAGTCAACACTGTACATAGTGTGTAGGTATCCTTCCTGCCCTGATTCTCTGATATTATCAACAAAAATGTTAGAAATTTACAAATGCTTTAAACTGCTACTTACTGCGATTCAGGTTCGGACACTGCGTTATGTACCCATTCGGCATAAAGATGATTTTCCCATCTTGGATGATCCCCTGGGCAACAGAAGAGAAAGGTGGGGGTCAATAATACAGTTCCCAGCAGTTCACGTGGGCCTGGCACGTGTTCTCTGCGGGGGAGATTCTTTTCAAACAAGACTGGGAGCCTCATTCAAAAGGTGAGTTGGCCTTAGTCTACATTGAACTACTCAAAACTGTCCTCTTCTAGAAATGTCGAAAAGTACATTCATCTTGAGAAAGCTACAGTTAGTAACCACTGGCTGAGACAAAAGACATCAGAGCACTAAGGATCCATCAATAAATATTCTTTAACTATGGGACTGAAAAGTCACTGAGGTCATAAAAATTCTCTTCAATGCCCTAATCATCCTGGATCATTAAATATTCATGATTTGCAGATTTTTTTAACATGGGAGCAAAAAGATAATAGAAACATATTAAACTAAAATGTTCCTATTGATTCGTTTAGTCACGGAAAAATAAATTTGACATGGGAAAATTTTCCGATCAGTCTTTGCTCTCAGCTACTTAAGTGACATGAGTGTTGGCTGGTAAATCTTAAGAATGGCTCAACAACTCCCTGTGAGTAAAAAGGTGGACTTTTAATTCTGTAACTTATTCAGGAAGTACAGCCCTCATTTAAGAAACTCACTGGGGCTGCTATCTCTCAATGAAAATAATGACCTGGCTTTGGAGTGTGCATGTTGAATTTCAAGATTCTGTTTCTAAGTGGGTGTTTTTTGTTTTTTAACTGATTTGATGGAAGAGATATTACAGAACAGATGGTAAATGGGGAAGCTGATTCAGAATATTGAGTTCAATCTATAAATAAAATATAGGCGTAAGATAGTGTGCAAGTCTTTCAGAGGAAATACCATTTAACACGCATGTGCTCATCTTCTAAACAGCAGTTGATAATCAGTACATGCTGTATTCTGCTTATTCTTTCAGGATAAAATATTAATTGGAAATATTAATAAAAGTAACAGGATCACAGGACCTCTTCCTCAGAGTGAGATACATGTAGTACTGACCTCTTCCTCTTCATGGAGGATGCAGTGCTTATGACTATGAGGAGGAGTCAGCCTCACTATGGGGAGGAAGTCCCTGCCTCTGCTCCTCAACAGGAATTCAGAATCTCCTGCAGGAGAATTCCAGGAGGCAATGAATGGAGTGTAATCTGAGTGCATCCGCTTCTTTCTGGTGTGAAGTTGCTCAGTTTTGCCAAAGTGAATTCACTCCCTTAAGAGGACAGGGTATCTTTCAAGCGCATTTGAGAAGTTTGAGAGCAGCACGGGATTGGAAGCCAGAGGATCTGTGTTCAAGTTCTAGATCTGGGTCTGGTCAACTGGGTGAACTCAGGCAATAAGATCCATCTTCTCTGAGCTTTAGATACTTCATCTGGAAGGAGAAATGTTGTATGCAACAGCTAACAATACTCCCAGCACTCAAGGGCTGGGTGAATGAAACAGTGACCAAACTGAACTAGATCTCCGTGCATTTGCTACCTTTCAAGGTAAACGAAAATGGGAATCAAGACACAAAAGGCTGTAGATTTCCATCAGGGAACAGACCATCACAGGAAACTGAATGTCACATTAGAAAACATCTGTCTAATCAGGTTGAATACGAATGCATTTAGAATGACTGACTATGTGGGTTTTCCTAGGACTTAGGGATTTCAGTGCTAAACTGAGAGAGTCCCAGGCAGACCAGGATGTTTGGTCTTCTGAGGTGATGAGGAAATGGTGAAAGCACATGACCAGGAAAGGATCGGGTACATCTATTATCTGTTTGTTGCAAGATCCTAAATCATTCTTACTTTTATCAGCCACAGAAAGGCACTCAGAAACCTGGAATACATGTATGGTGGTATCAATGACCTTTCCAAAAACAAATGGAAAGCCCATTTGGAAAAGATACTCCACCCACTCACTCTATAGCAACATAATATAGTATACAACAGCACTTTTGCTTTTTAAAAAGTGACTGCTGATTTTGTTCCATTATACATTACAAATTGCCTCTCTCACACCTTTCTTCCACCTGCCTCCCTCCTCACCTCTCTCATTTTCCACTATGAATCTCTGGCATGCACTTGTGTGTTGCACTGGTCATTAGGTAAAGGTCAATGATGTTGACTTGAACAAAAAGAGAAATAAGGGCTGGCAGCTTCTCAGTGCCCATTAATGCAAAAACTCAAAGCACTTGGTGTTTTTTTTCTAAGGGAAGGTCATGAGGGTCAGCCCACAAATTACATGGAAATGTGTTCTTGCCAAACAAATCAAGATGGAATGTTAATTTATTTGACTGGGTCTAATTCCATGCTGGATTAAAAGAAGGGTGGCAGTCTATTGAGCAAACACCAAATGTAACCCAGAGAAGTCCGAGTGCACGTGTGTATGCACATGAAGACATACCTGTGCGCACATTCCAGCACCTCCCCCAGAACACGAACCCGAAGGCCTTGCGTTGAATTGCCATATGGTCTATTCAGGCCATGGATATTTGTCAGTAAAAGGGACATTTGTGAACTACGTAGTTTTCCTTACAAAACGACCCCCAAGAAGGGCATTTTATTCAGTATAAAACTACAAAGTAGCTCCATCAGCCTTATTTCTCCCAGAAAAATCATCTATGAAGATTTCTATAGATAAAAATTTGCCTTCAAACACTGCAATTTCTCCAAAAAAAAAAAATAATAATGAAATAAGGGATCAAAAGGTAGAATTTCTATTATTTCTCCTTATTTAACTTCAAATGTATCTACACTTAAATGCAGCTCTGGTTGAGTGTATATTAGTTGACCTCATTTGATCTCCTTTATTCAGACTTAAGCTTGATTTCATATCATTCATCAGAGCAATGTTTCTTAAAAGTTGAGTTTCTTAAGAATCACCTGGAGTATTTAATATTCTGATTCCTGGGTCAACTCCCAGATTCTGTTTTAGTGAGATAGGAGGAGGTCCAGGAATCTCCATTTTTACATTGCTGGTTTGGTGGTAATAAACTCCCGTAGTCCTTTTTTGTCTGTGAAGTTCCTGATTTCACCCTCAATTTTGATTGATAGCCTTGCTGGGTACAGTATTCTTAGATTCAGGCCCTTCCTTTGCATGACTTTATATATTTCATTCCATTCCCTTCTTGCCTGATGTGTTTCTGTTGAGAAATCAGTTGCTAGTGTGATGGGGGATTCTTCGTAGGTAACTTTCTGTTTCTCTCTGGCCGCTTTTAAGATTCTTGCTTTGTACCCTCAATTTTGATTGATAGCCTTGCTGGGTACAGTATTCTTAGATTCAGGCCCTTCCTTTGCATGACTTTATATATTTCATTCCATTCCCTTCTTGCCTGATGTGTTTCTGTTGAGAAATCAGTTGCTAGTGTGATGGGGGATTCTTCGTAGGTAACTTTCTGTTTCTCTCTGGCCGCTTTTAAGATTCTTGCTTTGTCGTTGGTGTGTGCCAATTTAATTATAATGTGCCTTGGCATCAGTCTTTTGGGGTTCATTTTGTTTGGGACTCTGTGAGCTTTTTGGGTTTGTGTGAGTTTTTTC
>NW_006283770.1:7201166-7216201 GCF_000327345.1 Myotis davidii
GTTCTCCAGGTGTGTGGTTATGTAGTTCTCTCTCTGCTTCATTGATTTAAAGGCACAAAATACAACACAACAAGGCACAACACATAATGCACTGAACACAAATGTATTCACGACTAATAACCCCAAATAAAGGTGACCACCAGAGCAAAGAGAATTAGGAGATAAGGAAGAAAGAAGAGAAAAAGAAAAAAGAGAAAGAGAATGAAATAGAAGAGTGAAAGAAACTATTTATATGGGGAGAAAACTCCAATAGAACAGCCACTAATCCCAAAAAATTCCAGCAACAGATCCCTAGAGATGAATGCAAACTACAAACAACAACTAATATCAAGCAAGGCAAGGGAACACAGAAGCAAAAAAATAACCGGGGGGAAAAACCAACAGAAAAAGAAAAAGAAAAGCAATCTCACAAACAAGCATAAAAAAAACCCAATATACTCAACAATCAAGCAAACAACAACAAAACGACAGAGAGAGAAAATATTTGGATAGTGAAGAAAGAGAAGAGAGAGGTGTATATGGATTTAGAGCAGGGAATTGGAAATTAGATATATAAGTAGGGTGAAAATTTAATAGGGAGTAAAAAGAAGGAATAGGGAAAATCTAAAGCAGGAATAGGGTAAGAGAAACAGGACAACAAAAGGGAAAATTAAGGAAGAGAGTTTTGGCATAAAGGTAAAGTTGAGGTAGAGTAAAATGATGCTAAAGGAAAGATGAAAATAGAATGTAGAACACTAATCCCAAAATAAAATAAAGAGAAAATAAAATGACACTATAAAAAAGGTAAAATGGTAGTAGTAATAATACTGGTTAAAATTAAAAATGTAGTAATTAAAAAGGTAAAATTAGGTGATGGAAAAAGGAAAAAAATCAGCTTCTTGAGTAAAAGGTAAAAAAAAAAAAAAAAATGTGCAGTAGTGAAGGTCCTTCAATTCCTCTACTCTTCTGTTTGGCACACCTTAGTCCTGTCAGGTATTCAGGAGAGTGCTGAAGTTCCCTGCGATACACTGTTCCTCTGGTGTTGTAAACCACAGTCCTGATTTTAAAGCAGCAAACACAAAGATTTAAGGGGGAGAGAGAAAAAAGAAAAAGAGCCTGAGAAGGTGTGTGAACTGGCAACCCTCCACCGTCCAGCTGTGTGCGCAGTCTCTTCTGCACAGCCTCTATCCTCTGGCACTAAGCAGCCGGCACACTGGCAAAATCCAAGGCTGCCTTTTTGCACCCAGTCCAGCTATGGGCTTATTTTTAGACTTCCCTTCTGCCAGCAGCCCTGCGGGACCCCTTCCACATTCACAGATCACGCTGGCCCCCACGGCCATGGACTTGGTGGGGCGCAGAGTTCCCCCGCGCGTGTTCCTCTCTCCAACCTGGATTGCAAACCGCACCTTTAGGTGAAATCTGACCTTTCCGTGAGGAGGAGCAGGGCTTGTCTGAGTCCACGTAGTCGCGCTGCTTGAGATGATCCCTGGATGCCGTGGTTCGGAATCTCCATTTTTAAAAAATGTTTCATAACTTTATTAACATCTACATTACATACTATTAATTCATCCATTTTAGAAAGGAAATAAAGGGCTCTGATGCATATGTGAAAAAATTTAAAACTGTTATGCTAAGGAAAAGAGACACATTAGACTACGTATTGTATGGTTCCATTTACTATAGAAAATGTCTTGAAAAGATAAAACTCTTGATATAGAAAGTAGATCATTGCTTGCTGAGGGCTGGAGAGGGGAATGGGGATTGACCAGTCATGAAGAATTTTTTGAAGTGATAGAAGTATTCCAAAACTGGACTGTGGTGATGTTTTCAGGAATCTCCATTTTCATTTTTTTAATATATGTTTTTATTGATTTTAGAGAGGAAGGGGGATGGAGAAAGAGATAGAGACATCAGTAATTAGAATAATTGATCAGCTGTCTCCTGCATGTCCCGCACTGGGGATCCAGCCTACAATCTGGGCATGTGCCCTGATTGCGAATTGAACCATGATCTCCTGGTTTATAGGTGGATGCTCAACCATTGAGCCATGACAGCCGGACTGGAATCTCCAATTTTAAGGCTGTCCCCAATGACTCAGATGAAAGGTCACTTTGAAAAACCCCCGCTTTATTGTCAATCATTTGTTTCTTTGGGAGCAAGAGGGTCCACTCATTAAAAGTTCACAGTGGTGAAAACAGCATCTAAATCCAATATATCCACTGGGTAAAATCTTCCTGATTTGAAACTGAATGGCAACTCACAGAATTACTAAACTATCAACATCATGAAGGCAAATATCATATGTTTTCATCTCAGCATACCCTGCAGGTCCTATTGTAACACAGAGAAAGCACAATAAATACCTTAGTGGCATCAAGCTCCTGAAAACTATGAATTATACAATATTGAACAATATAATTTTCATAGCTATTAGTCTGATATGTAAACTAGAGATACACATCAGAATTTTAGGGGAGGTTGAGGAAAGACAGTCACCAAATTTCTCAAAAGCTTCTAAGGCGATCTTGTTATACCCCTGATGAGGACCACAGATGTGAGGCCTGATCTATGGCCTGATCACCTGGTCATGTGACCTATGAAAAACCTAGCACATTAATACTTGAAGTAGCTTTCTAAAGGCCACCTTAATTCTTGGCCTTAAACTATAGGTTTCCTAACTCCAACACCAATGCTGGGCCACTATATAACATGTGTAAGTAATAATGTATCATTTGAGAAAGTTTTAGAGCAACAGGAGCTAACCAGATGTTGCTATAATAAGGTCCTATTATCAAAATAAGGTCCTATCTTAATTGTCTTAATTGATAGATACTACTCACTGCCCATGATGAATTATATGCATTAGATGCTAACAGTTCACTAAAACAGTCCATCAGTACTGGGAAACAGAGGTCTTTTTAAGTAGCTTAAGACTCCCCCACCTGCCACCATCTTATTTAATCTATTAATTTGCTAAAACATCCATCTCCTCATTATTAGTGCAATGCTAAACCTCAGCCAATCTGAGTAGCTAAATAAATCCCTAAGATGCAGAGCCCAAATAAATAAACTTTTACTATTAATACTGATGGGAAGGAGACAAATGGATGTTTCCCCCTTTGTTACATCCACCTGTTGCCACCTCCCGCGCTCAGCTCACCAGGAGCTGAAAGATAAATTTGCGCCAGATAGGTTCTACATGGGTTTTTTGTTTGGAGAACTAATGCCCAATTATTTCCATTGTTCCAAGAACATTTCTCATTTCACAGTAAGAAATACAGGAAGATGCAATTTAAAAAGATTAGAAAAAGTATGCTATTATTACCCTTTTATGTATGGAATAACTAAGATTAAGCAAGTCCATCTAAGACTCAGAGCTTTCTGATACAAATAAAAGTAGCTCTACCACCAAACATGCTAATTCTTTTTTAAGGCTCTTATTTCCCTGCAGATCTCTGTTTACACTGAAGAAAACGGTTGTGTTTTTTCTGTATGCTAAAACACTGCAACAAATTGCTTTGAAAGGCAAAAGGAAAAGGGGCGGGGAGAGTTCCTGCAGGGCATGTAAATATAGGGATGAAGACATGTTCTGTTTATAAACTGGCAAGGGCCCACGCTTTGGCAACAGGCTAATGAAAAGTAAGACTCCAGGAAACTCGCAAGGAGGATTTTCAAAATGCAACCAATTACGTATTTCTGCCCTGAAGACAGTTAATAAAATATTCCAGCTTGCACAAAAGCCAAGAAAGACATTTGTCGACTTTCATGATGATCAATAAACACTGTCAGCTCATTAGCATATCATTAGCTGCCCTGCTGTTTCCAGAGTCTTAATGCACAGAAATATTAATCTACAAATGTACAAGATTCGCCAGCTCTGCGCCTTGGACTTTCTGCATGAAAGGAATAACGAGAATTAGCGATGGGAGGAATCCGGCAGAGCTGCTTTTTCTAGGTGCCTCTAAACATATGTTTACCATCTGCGGAATCATGTGAACCAGCTGAGGTAAAACACAACAGCTGTAGCATTAAAAAAAAAAAAAAAGTCATCCATTTTACTTCCCAGTGACAGCTGAGCTGTTAAGGAGATGGTGATGTCCAGGTGAGGGAAAGATTTCAGACCCAAGTTCACCCAACAGATAGAGAAATCGAGGGAGACACGGAGAGGGGTGCCTAGGCTCTGGGAAAGGCTTTGCCTTGTAAAATCCTGAGATCTCAGCTATTTTAACTATTTAGAAGCTCCCAGAAGATCAAACCCACCGAAGCATCCTGAACTCACTGCAATTCATCTACACTTGTTCTTTATTTCTTTACCCTCTGGAACTCACAGCCTCATCAGCTCAGAATGATCAAAGAGCAACTGAGTGGTAGTCAACCATCCCTATAATGGAAATCTGCGACAAGATTCAGATAAGCCCAGCACTAAGAGCCCGCTATGTTCTCAAATGGATGCTGTTTTAAGGTGAAAAAAAATCCCCGGCTTGTGTTCTGAGTCTCTGATAAAAATGACCTAATGCTAGCAGCCTTATGCCTTAAGTGCCAGGCACCATCCTGTGCTCTTCAATCAGCTGCAGTTTTGTTCTTGTTGTTAATCCTCGTCCAAGGATATTTTTCCATTGATTTTTAAAGAGTGAAAGGGAGAGGGAAAGACACACAGAGAGAAATATCAATGTGAGAGAAACACATGGATTGGTTGCCTCTCACATGTGCCCTGACTAGGGTCAGGGATCAAGACTGCAACTGAGGTGTGTGTCCTTGAGGGAGAATCGAACCTGCAACCATTCAGTCCCCCGGGCTAATGCTCTAACCACTGAGCAAAAATGGCCAGAGCAGTCAGCAGCACTTTTACTGGGTGATCCATAAGGACCCACCAGGGTCTAGGAATTAGGGTTGACAAGTGAGGAGTTTTTGCTTTGACTTTGCCTATGAAGCAAAGTGTTAATATTTAAAGCAGGGAATAATGCTATTTTAACCTGAAAACACATAATAAGCATTTTTTTTTTGGAGCAATAAAGCAGGAGTGGTTGGACCCAGGAGGCAGCTTCTACAAGATAAATATTAAAAGCCTGAAGATGTGCTGACTCACCGGAGCAGGGCTGCCTCTTTTACAGGGGCATTAAATTGATCGAGATAATTTCTGTAATGAGACACTGACATATTTTTCCCAAGCCTACCCATCTCAGCTCACCAAAGGATGGCCAGAGCACTGCCGGACATACAGGACTCTAAGGGGAAAAGGAATTTTGAAAGGTTCCCTTCTAAAGAGCCATTAGATTAGGCTACTCCTATTGGGGAGCAAAGAGATTCACATTGCTTCCTAGGGGGACAGACAGTGTGGAAACAACATCGCTTCTGATGCTTCTCCCTGGGACCACCTATTCCAGTGATGGCGAACCTTTTGAGCTCGGCGTGTCAGCATTTTGAAAAACCCTAACTTAACTCTGGTGCCGTGTCACATGTAGAAATTTTTTGATATTTGCAACCATAGTAAAACAAAGATTTATATTTTTTATATTTATTTTATATATTTAAGTTCCATTTAACAAAGAAAAATCAACCAAAAACATGAGTTTGCGTGTCACCTCTGACATACGTGTCATAGGTTCGCCATCACTGACCTATTCCTTTGAGCCAAAACCCTTGAAAAAGACAATAGGGTCTGCCTCCATCATGGAACAGTCTGGAGTTACGTGAAATGTCACCACCATCTAACACAGTGACTAGCACATAGTAAGCAAGATCTAAAAAAAACAAAACAATGTTTATTGAATGAAATTATTAAATGAAAGTTTGGATGAATGAGCAAAGACTGAAATAAAAAAGGCCTAAACTTAAATCCCACTTCCATCACTTAGACTGGCGAATAGCTTAATCTCTCTGAGTCCTACAGCGAGATTATATAATTGGGATAATAACAGCTACCTCATTAGGATTTTCAGAAAGGGAAATGTAATTAACTGAGACAATATATGTAGGGCCAGACAAGGTGTATAACATGGAAAGCATCCATTCAATGATTGCTGGTACTCTCTTCCACACCCTTACAACCCACCTCTACAGCAAAATCATTGCCAAGTCTATGAACATCCTTTGTGCTTTCTGTCTTTATCAGCTATGTGGGCTCTTAAGCACAAGGTTCCTTACCTCTTCAAAGAATCATGAATTCATCAAGCTGGAATAAATAATAGCACTAACTGTTCTCCCTCTTTTTGTCACAAACTCCTACTGAAACAGAAATCCCCAAAAAGGCCAAAAAAGCACCTATCATTTCTATAATATAGTGTTAAGCACATAGGGCACAGTAAACAGATAAGAAAAAAAGGGAGAAAATGCATATTGCAAACTTACTATGTCATCTGCATTACCATTCTGAGAGCTATCTCTGTCACTTTGCAATAAGAAGACAAATTCATAGCTATTACATTCATTCATTTTAAGAGTATACTGTCTGCCAACTATGTTCCTGGTACTATTGTAAGCATGTGCTGAATAAAATAGAAACAGTTATGATCAAAGGAAAGCTTATAAGAAAGAGTGACCAATAATAAAAAAGCAAGACTATCCTTCCCCAGTCTTCTGAAATACTGCAATGTCTACTTTCAGCTTATGCTTTAGGTTTATGCACCTGCAGAATTATTTATCATTATGTGAGCAACTCTTCAGCTTTTAAGTTTGATATTGCCTGAGATTCTACAGTTTTCTCATGTTTGATTTGGTCTATTTTTTTCCTCCTTTGTTCCACTTCAGTCTCAGCATTTATGAATCCTTATTTTTTAATTGTTTCAATATAAACAACTAGAGGCCTGGTGCATGAAATTCATGCACTCAGGGGATGGGTCCCTCAGCCCGGCCTGCGCCCTCTCACAGTCTGGGAACCCCACGATCAATCGGGGTTGGGCCTCCTTCTTTGGGGCAATCATGGGGTAATGGATAAGCCCCGGAACAATTGCATTGCACCCGCCTTGGCTTGCCTGGCATCAGTGGGTGTCACAACGTGGTCATCGGAATGGTCATTCTGCTGTTTGGCCCTTCAGTTGATTTGCATATTATACTTTTATTATTATAGATATACATCAGAATTTGAGTCTTAGAATCCAATAAAATACTTTGACTTTAAGCACTGAGTGTAAATTACTTAAATCTGATAATAAATATTATGAAATGGAATTACGTCTGCTGTATTATAGACAGCATTTTCTCTCCTCTTGCCTTAATTTGTGTTGGCAGAATTTTTTAAGAAATCCTCTCATTCTCTCATAATTAAATTCGAAAGTTAAACACTATCTGTTTTTTCAGTGTTAATTTATATTTTTAATATGCAAACTTAAAGTCTACAATTAATCAATTTCTGTACTAATTTTTCTGACCAAAACAAGGCCTTGTAACACTTTACATCAGATCATCCCCTATTATTATTGTCTAATATTAATTTTCAAAATACACCTATTTTTAATTAGACATTATTATGATGATGATTAAATAATGTTTGATTATTTAATCAAACAATGATTATTCTGGTTTGTGTATGCTCTCAACAATGTATTCACCAGTTCTCCTTGCATTATATGTCTTTCTTCTTTAATGAAGATCTATTGGTCATAAACTAAAAGTTTTATTTGTTTATAAGGTCTTTATTTCACACTCATTCTCAAACAATAATTAAGCCAGATATATACAAATACATTTGGGAGTTATTTTATTTCAACACTTTGAAAACTCTTATTATTATATTTGGGTTTCTGCTTTTACTCTTCAAAAGATAGCTATTCAATCTTTGTTACTCTTTTGCGGAAATTTTGCTTTTTCTCACTGGCTACTTTTAAGATATTCTCTGTATCTTTGGGATTCTGCTATTTCACTAAGATGTCTAGGCATGGCTGTCTTTCAATGTATCTTGATTGAGATTATTAAAATGGTCAACACTGGGAGAGACAAGATGGAGGCGGAACAGGCGGACGTGTCCCAGGGCTTGTCCCTGAGCAAATAGAATGAGCAGCTAAAACGAATAACATCCACCCCGAACTGGCGAAGGAGACTCAGCTGGTGAGACAGTTTGCAGCCGGGAAGGGCAGAGTTCCCCAGGAAAGGTAAAAACCAGGGATCTTGGCTGGAAAGTTTGCCAGATCTTTGAGCCCAGAGGGTCAGAGGGAAACCGCGCGGCATCCAGCCGCGTCCCTTGGGACAGGGACAGCCTCTGACTGAGGAAAGGAGATCCGCAGGGCTGTTGGGGCTGGGGGATTTGAGATCTGGGTTCCATAATTAAAATGGTCAACACTTCTCCTCCTCCTTGCATCCATATCCTTGCAAAACAATATTGCAAAATTGTTCTTCAAGAGATGGAGTCTATATCTTTACTCCTTGACTGCATTTGGCCATAGAACTTGCTTTGGGTAGTAAATTATTAGCAAATGTGACCAAGCAAATAGAGCACTGAAGAGGATTAGTGCATCCTCTCTTCTTGTACTTGAAACCTCAAGACTGCCATATGGATAAGCCTGAGCTAGACCACTAGAGGATGACAGACCATCTGGAAGAGAACTGAAGCCAGTCAACAGCCAGACTACTACCAGACCTGAAAAGAGGCTTAAGTCATCCTGCCACCTGCTGACCTGTAAATTGACTACAGACACATGAAAGAGCCCAGTAGATAGCTGTATAACCAGCCAGACCTGGAAAATCATCCAATCAATGCAAAGAAGTGTGAGCTAAATAAAATAGCTATTGGTTAAGAAACCTTGATACCAAAACCAAATGAGAACATTACAAGAAAAGAAAACTACAGGGCAATAACCCTGATAACTACAGATGCCAACATTTTCAACAAAATATAAGCATAGTTAATTCAAGAATGCATTTAAAAGCATACACCATGACTAAGGGAGATTTATCTCTGATATTTAAGGATGGTTCAAGATATGCAAATGAATAAATGTTATATACCTCAATAGAATGAAAAACAAAAATCACATGATCATCTCAATAGATGCATAAATAGCATCTGACAAAACCCAACATGATTTAATGATAAAAATTATCATCATATTGGGCAAGAGAAGAAACTTCAACATAATAAAGGCTATATGTGATATGCTCACAACTAACATCATACTCAGTGGTGAGAAGCTGAAAGCTTTTCCTCTAAGATCAGGAAAAAGACAGGGTGCCCACTCTGATATGCTTATTCAACATAGTACTAGAAGTCCTAGGAAAGAAAAAGAAATAAAAGGCATTCAAATTTGAAAGGAAGAAGTAAAATTTTCTTGTTTGCAGATAATATGATCTTATATATTGAAAATCCTGAAGATTCTATTTAAAAACTTTATAACTAATCTATTAATTCAGTGAAATTGTAGAACACAAAACCAGATACAAAAATCTATTTTGTTTCTATACACTATCAATAAAATATGTGACAAAGAAATAAAGAAATGATCCCATTTGCAATACCATCAAAAACAATAAAATTCTCAGGAATAAATTTAACCAAGAAGGTAAAAATTTGTACACTGAATACTACAATACATTGTGTCTTCTCACGTCTTTTATCAAACAAATGGAAAGATATCCCATGTTCATGGATCAGAATAATTAATATTGTTAAAATGTCCATACTAACCAAAGAAATCTATAGATCCAATCCAATCCCAATCAAAATTCAAATGCCATTTTTCAAAGAAATATAAAACAACAATCCTAGAATTTGTATGAAACCACAAAAGACCCTAAAGTAACAAAGTAATCCTGAGAAAAAAGAACAAAGTTGGAAGCATCATACTTCCTGATTTCAAACTATACTACAAAGCTATGCTAATAAAAGCAGTATAATACAGACATAAAAAGACACACAACCCAAAGAAATAGAATCAAGAGGTAAATCATCAGGTGTATGCAAATGAAACCACATGAGATATCACCTCATACCGGCTAACATGGTTAACATCAAACAAACAATAGATAAGTTTTCACAAGGGTGTGGAGAAAAGGAAGCCCTTCTGCACTGTTGGTGGGGATGTAAATTGGTACAGCCACTATAGAAAGTGGTATTGAATTTTCTCGAAAAATTAAACTACCATTTGATCCTGCAATCCCACTTCTAGGTAGATTCATATTATAGAGTATACAGCCAAAGGAAATGAAATCACTACCTCAAAGAGATCTCTGCACCCCCATATTCATTACAGCATTATTCACAATAGTAAAGACATAGAAATCCCCTAAATGTTTGTCAATAGATGACTGGATAAAGAAATGGGAGGATGGATGGATAGATGATAGCTAGGTGATGATGATGATGATAGATAGATAGATAGATAGATAGATAGATAGATAGATGATAGATAGATAGATAGATAGATAGAAAGATAGAAAGATAGAAAGATAGAAAGATAGATAGATGATAGATGACAGACAGACAGATAATATTCAACCACCAGAAAGGAAAACATGAATGTACTTTGAGGGGATTATGTGAAGTCAAATAAGTCAGACTGAGACACAAATACTGTATAGTACCATTTATATGTGGAATCTAAAAAGCTGAACTCATAGAGAGTAGATGGTGGTTGCCAGGGTCTAGAGGAGGAGGGAATAGGAAGAAGTTGATCAAAGGGTACACGCTTCCGGTAATAATATGAATTCGTTCTGGGTATCTAATGTACAGACAGCATAGTGATTATAGTTAATAATATTGTGTTATATACTTGAAAGTTGCTAAGAGACTAGATCTTAAATATTCTCACCATAAAGAAGAAATAGCAATTACAAGATGGTGATATTAGCTATCGCTATGGTGGTAACCATTATGCAATATATGTGTAATATATGAACCAATCATACACCTTAAACTTACACAGTGCTATAGGTTTACTATATCTCAATAAAGTCGAAAAAATAAATGGGAAATAAACTGAAGTCTCTAAATTCCTGGTATTGGCAGACATCCCTCTGGTTTTCATTTCCCTCCATATATTTGGCCCCTATGAATCTCCCTTTGTAGAAGTGCAATGATAAATCTTAAAAGATTTTGTTCTGTTTTATCCAGCATTTAGAGGCATTGTGAAGTACAAGGATTGTTAAAATATCTAGTTTACCATATTGCCAGAAGCAAAATTCTGCCATTCTACTGAAGAACAAGACTATCTTAAAATTTCATGATGTTTTTAACTTCTTCAATTCATTTCAACATGGTATCCTTACGTTTTTATAAAGTACAATAATGCAGTCATTGTACTGTCCTCTTTAGAGACAAGAAAATCAACACTCCTAGACACTGATATTTGTTTCCTATTGTATACATAAACATCACCCCAAAAATGATTTAATATATATTCTGAGAATGAAAACGAACTTAAAGATAACCTTAAGAATTAGTTTGAAAAACATTGTGAGGATCATTTATATTCTGCATCATTCATACCTGGCACCACAGTGAACTGTGTGACCTTAGGCAAGTCCCATTACTCTCTGCCTCACAGAGAGTTTCAAAGCACCTACTTCATAAAATCATGAAGATTAAATTATTTCATTCACATCAACACATAAAAAAGCACAGAAGCCGAAACCGGTTTGACTCAGTGGATAGAGCATCGGCCTGCGGACTGAAAGGTCCCAGGTTCGATTCCGGTCAAGGGCATGTACCTGGGTTGCAGGCACATCCCCAGTGGGAGATGTGCAGGAGGCAGCTGATCGATGTTTCTCTCTCATCGATGTTTCTAACTCTCTATCTCTCTCCCTTCCTCTCTGTAAAAAATCAATAAAATATATTTTTTTTAAAAAAGCACAGAAGTAGAATGTAGTCCTTACTTTGAATAAGCCATGCTTTTGGTTGCGCTGACCAAGCCATAAGTTGCTTCCTGGGGGAAGGTTGGTCTCAGGAGGGTCTATCACACGTTCATAAATCCTGTAGGGGCAAAGAACACAGTTACTAATAGAGAGGCTCACTGCAGAACTGAACCGTACACACGCTGCTTGAAGGACTCACAGCAATACTTCTGCTATGGGGATATGGAGTCAATGTGTGGCATGTTTGAAATGATGGGTAGGTAACCTGAATGCAGACGTATGTTTCTTGACAACACTTGGTGTTATTTCACAACCTCAGGAGTTCCCTGGATGAAATTAAAAACGGGCTCCGATACACAGAGGGCAAGGAGAGACTGAAGAAAGAGGCAGACCACTCCCGATTGATAAGTGGCAGTTTAAGCAAGAGAACTTACATAGGAGGCTTGTCTTGGGTGGCCACAGAGGAGATCTCCACACCCACCTGCCAAAATCTTAAGTTTATATAGAGGCCTTAATGTGTTTCAGACATGTATAGGGTCGAGATGCCTCAATCACACACTACTCCTGAACAGCTGCAGGAGGAGTCATCACCAGGTAGGTCCAGAGGTCTACCAACTGCTCAGTCTTCCTTGCTGAGATGGCCCTGGCTGGCTGACCGCATCAAGGCCACATGCTTGAGTGACTCCTAGTATGGGAACAGTGGATGGAATGTACATTCTAAGGATAGGGGGCAGGGGAGGAGCCTCTAAATTGCCCAGGCCCAGCCTGTGGGTCACCCAGCAGTCCAATATTCTCAGTGACCTCTTCTAACACCTGGACACATTACCTGGGCCCCTCGTGGCTTTCTGTCTTCATCCTTTGTCAGGGAGTATCTACTGTGAGCATTGAACATTCCGCAAACTCTGTGAGTAAAGTACTTTTATCCATGTTACAGGTGGGAAAGCTGAGGTTCAGGGAATATGAAAGGGCCACTCAGAGAGTAGTAGAGTTGGGATGAGAATCTCCAGCTTCCAAAGCCCATGTACTTCCTCTTATACTACTTCTGCCTAGCTGGGTTTATTTAGCTGCTACTCATTTCTAAGGTAACCGGCTATACCCCTTTACACATGTGAGTAGCAGCTGATCAGGTCACAATAGGCTTAGTCTACTAAATCAAGCTCTTGAAAACATCATCCAAAAAGCAACTATTGAGCACTTTAATGGTCTGAGCTCCACATGAAGCAACCAGAGACACAGCAATAAAACACATATACAGCCCTAACTGGTTTGGCTCAGTGGATAGAGCGTTGGCCTGCAGACTGAAGGGTCCCAGGTTCGATTCCAGTCAAGGGCACGTACCTTGGTTGTGGGCACATCCCCAGTAGGGGGTGTGCAGGAGGCAGCTGATCGATGTTTCTATTCATCGATGTTTCTAACTCTCTATTCCTCTCCCTTCCTCTCTGTGAAAAATCAATAAAATATATTTTAAAAACACACACACACACATACACACACACACAAAGTCCTGCCCTTATGGAGCAAAAAGAAATAAGGTAAAATTTTGTGCATGAACAAAATCTTCATATATGATATGATCAGTGAAGACATATGACTAATACAGAGGAGATAGCAACCCCAGGATCTTTGAAGGTACCTACTAAACAACAGAATTATCTCTGCTCTCCTTCCCTACCACACCCCAGTTAGTCACAAATGTTTAGATTTGTGATCCCTTAAGATATCATCCCTGCCTCCACCAGCAGATCACAGGCCTCTACCCACCCCTGGCATGGACCTCCCAGCACCTGGGTGCTGAGTAGAGGAAGGACAAGCTTTCCTGGGGCTAAACTTGCTCTTAGATGCTCAGAAGATGCTGGGTGGGGAAAGACAGAGTGATCATCTGTGAAATTCAGTGCACCCTGATGGCCCTGTCCATTCCTTGCATTCTCCAGTTCTTGCTCAGAACACCTGCAGGAGGGGTCATCACCAGGTAGGTCCAGAGGTCTACCAGCTGCTCAGTCTTCCTTGCTGAGATGGCCCTGGCTGGCTGACCATGGCTAGAGGGGGACGGGCTCCTCCAGCAACTCTCAGAAGGAAAGTGGAAGAACTGAAAGATTGTCCAGCTGTGTCAAGGCAGGTGCATGAGTGCAAGACTCTTACAGCCGGGAGCTGTCACACCACAGTCTTGTAACTTAGCCGCATCATCCATGACTCCGCTATTCCCCACAGAAGCATGCCGTTTCCTAACTATCCATGCAAGGCATTCACCTGACAAGGCTCTACATATATCAGGTCCTTCTTTACTAATTATATTTTTGTTATAAATGGAGGCTCAAGACATAAGTAAACAAAAATAAGTTTCCTTTAAAAAGACAGGCTGGGCTCTCTCCACAAGAATTCAGCCAGTATTTTGTCTGTTAGAATGAGCCCTGTTAAATAAAATAGTTTATCAAAACTGCTTTAACAAAAGAATCTGCTATATACTTCCTTAAGAAAAGTTTTTTCCTAAAATTAGGAAGACAAATTTACAACAGGAGAGAAATGCATAAGTTAGAGTAGATGAGCTTGATAGAATTTACTACAGTCATTAAGAGTGATAAATATTCAGGCTGTGAAATATGGGAAAGCACGCAAAATAATTTTCACTGGGGGAAAGTAGGATGCAAAATTATTTATGCACTATGGAGATAATGATGCAAAAATTATGTTCAATGTTGGTGAATTTCAGAGGCAGCCAGAGAGAAATGAAGTCACTGTGCTGAGGGGAAGAGGCAGAATTTTTGATACGGCTGTCTTACTAATCAATTGAAAATGTTGTCACAAACTATTTGAAAACATTTGCATCTGTCAGGGTGATGAGAGGAGTCTTCAATGCCGACACTCCTTGGTTTTACAATACATGAGATGGAGAGTTCCAATGAGCAGAGCAGGCCCTTCCTCAATGTGTAGTAAGTGCACCAATGAAAGAAGAATGATCAAAACTTAATTTCCTGTCCTGCCCTGTCTTCCACAACCAGAGTAACCATATGTGACATAGACGCAAACATCTGCGCCCACCCACTGTCAGCTAAGGCAGGGCAGTGACCCACGCACCTGTGTTAAAGAGGCAAGTCAATTTCCAGTGTCACAGTTCCCATTAAGAGCCCTGCCTGATTGATCCCCGCAAAATAATCCTGCTGGCTGCTACCTTCCCAGCAGTCCCAAATTCATTCCAAGAGGCAGTCTTCACTAGAGAAATCCATGCAGCAAGCAGAGCCAACAAACTAGATACGGATATAGCAGAATGCGGAGAGCTT
>NW_006283770.1:7216288-7230866 GCF_000327345.1 Myotis davidii
TGTGTGTGTGTATCACCACACCAGGGAAATCTAATCATGACGAAGTATCAGAAAACCCAATTCGAGGGACATTTCACGAAATAACTGCCTGTGCTCTTGAAAATGTCAGTGTCATGAAAAATAAAGACAGGCCGAGAAACAGTTGCTGATTAAAAGAGACCCTAGGGACATAAAAATGATATACAAGACTGGATCCTAGATTGAATCTTGGGGCAGGGGAAAAAAGTCCCATAAAGAACATTAATGGGAAAATTGGTGAAATTTGAATGGGAACTGTAGGTTATATAACAGTATTGTATTGATGCTCAATGTCTTGATTTTGAGAACTGGGTGGTGTACCTTTAAGTAAATGTCTTGTTCTTAGGAAATACACACTAAAGTATTTGGGGTAGGGGGTCATAATGTTTGCAACTTACTCTCAAATTAACAATGTGTATATATGTAAGTACACACATTATAAAAACACACATTATTATTTTGAAAGAGAGAGAAAACAAAATCTGGGCAAAGAGTCTATGTTTTTTGTACCATTCTTAAAATACTTCTGTAAAATTAAAATTATGTTAAAATAAAAAAGTTTTAAAAATAGAGTTAAAAGCAAAAGGGTCCATAAGTTGTGTGGACTAAAAATACACACACGCGAAACAATTCTATATCTATTAGCCAAGGATACAGACAAACTTGAAGTTTCACATAAAGAATATGGTACTGTTTTCTTAAGAGAATTGGAATGGTTAAGGGGGGAGTAAATGAATGGATGAAACAAGAAAGGATAACTACACAGAGTAATGCTGATAACATATCATAAACTAAGAAATGGGATTATCACATCTGTGCTTGTACCCCTGCACCAACATGCCGGAGTACATGGCCAGTACTGGTTAGCTTTCCCAGAACCCACTTTCTCTACCTTCCAGGCTCACACCTGTGCTACATTTCCAGACTCCCTCACAGCTAAGTCTGGCCACGAAATGTGAGTGGAAGGGGTGTGCACCACTTCTAGACCTGTTCCCTCCCCCAAATTCCACTGAGCATCTTTCACATTCTCCTCTCCCTTTCAGATGACTAGAGAAGACTGAGGGCAAAGAGGTGGGGGACCCTGGTCCCCCAAATGATGACCGAAAGGTCATCTGGCAGCTAGACACATTCAAATGGATGCTATATAAGCAAGAAGTAAAATTCTTAGATGCCTGCTTGTGCTTTGGGATACAGTTCAAAGGAATGACAACTCTGTCACATGAAGAAGATGTAAGAGTGTGAGACTTTAATGTTAAAAATCCAAGAATGTAGGGAGCAGCTGGGGAGAGGTCAACAGTGTCCATCCTATATAATAAAAGCCTAATATGCTAAGTGTCCTATCATCCGGTCGGCCATTCAACCAATCAAAGCATAATATGCTAATGATATGCTAAGGCAGCTCAACCGCTAGCTACGACATGCCACCAGGGGGCAGACACTTTGACCAGTAGGTTAGCTTGCTCCTGGGGTCCAGCTGATTGGGTCTGAGTGAGACAGGACAGACACGCCCTGGAGTCCTCCCGCAGTCCCTCCCTGGCTGGCCAACCTCCTATGACCCGACCCAGCCCCAATCATGCACCAGTGGGGTCCCTCAGTCAGGCCTGCACCCTCTCACAATCCAGGACCTTTCAGGGGATGTTGGAGAGCCAGTTTCAGCCTGATCCCACAGGCCAGGCCGAGGGACCCACTGGTGTACAAATTCGTGCACCAGGCCTCTAGTTTTATCATAACCCTCCACCACTTTAAACATTTTAAAGTCCTAAGTTTCTTTTCACCTTCCACAAATTTAAAAGCTAGAACAAGTGAATAGGCAACAGGAAAAATAAAGAGTTAACAGCACTAATTTTCTGTTACTGTTTAACCTGATTCACTATAGAGCAAACTGACAAACCTTGGGATTGAAAAAAAAATTTTGGGGACAAAGTATACTTACTATGACATCCTAAAATTCTAGCTATAAATTACAACCTCTTCTGTGTGAATTATTCAAAATTCTAAGCAAATGTACTAGTTAATATCTTTTACATCCTTCCAAAATATATAATCCTTTGACATTTACAAAAGTTTGACTTTTGCTGAAAGTTCATCATAAACACATAAGGGCTCAGGGAAAAGGGGCTCAGGAGGGAAAAAAAGAAGTAGAAGAAATAATTTATAATTTATCAGACTGTGTGTTTAAGCACACAATCACCAAACCTACAACAACGACAGATACACTGCTTTTATGGTATATGAGTAAAATATAATAGGACAATGTCCCTAACACTTTCTCTCAGTCCAGTACTGGGCACTTTCCTGGTCCATTTGGGACCATAACTGGATTTAGCCAATCCACAGCTCCTGGGGAAATGGAAATATCATCAGTGAGCAGATGCTTTCACTCTAAGTCCTTATTTCACACTGCCCTTCATACATGTTTTATACAGTAATTTCTATATATCCTGACTGCCCTACATGTCTGTTCTTTACAGGTCTCTGAGTCCCTCCCCACTTGTAGGGCTCATCTGAATATACTCTCCAGAGTTTCAGGCATATGACCCTGGACCCTGGCACTACCCACTGGAGCCTAAGACTCTGGTCCTGGCCGGGCCTGCTTTCCCAGACCTCCCTGCTAAGGAAGGAGGCATTGGTCTTTCCTGCCAACCCTGGGCCCAGCACGTTCACCCTCAAGCTGTGCTTGCACTCACTGACTGCTACAACCACTGATCATCTGCTGAGGGGAGAAATTACACCCTCACACAGCATCCCTGCAAAAGCTCAGGTGTCCCCTGCCCTCCTAGATAAAGTAGCTCCTAACACTCATCACTTGCTTGTTTTACCCTTATCAATGCAAATGACTCTCCAAAATTATCTTAGCTCTTTCCTGACTGTCTGCTCCTACCTGACTACAAAATCATCTTGAAAGCAGGGACCGTGCTGCCTTCATGTTTGTATCTCTAGTATTTGGAACAGTGCCTGGTCAGAATAGGTGCCTACTCCATATATTCATTGAAGGAATGAATGAGTGAATGAATGCTTTCTGATACTAACTTTACAATGAGAGGGCCACAGTCAGATAGTTCTACAAGCCCTGAAGTACTATAGGAAAGACTTTATGATGAACAATTCGAAGAACTTAACACTATGCAGATAATCATGAGGGATTAGGTCAGACTTAACACTTTATTCAGATAATCATGAGGGAAATGCAGCCAATGAAAATAAGTGAAATGCGATAACCCTTTTCAATCATCTTCCTCCACCATCCCCAGATCATGAGATTTACATAAGAAGCCTGAAAGGAAGAGTTCGGTGAACCCTTCTCACTGTTTTTCACCCAGAAAAGAAGAAGGATGGCAAGTTTGAATCAGTCAGGCAGACAACTCACTAACAGGAAAGCCATATGTACAGATGTATTTCAGAAAGAGCAAGAGAAACAGTCAGCAAGTTGAAAATTAATTAGATTAAGCAGTCCTTCTGACAAGCACACCTTGTACTGCATAAGTCGATTGCATTATAATATAACATAACAACCTAAAGTTTTTCCATTCCCATGTTTTCTAATGCAATGTATTTACTGCACAACTATCTACAATCTACCCTTTCTCTTGGCTAAAGACACCTAATTTCCACTTCATCACGTTTCCAGGCCTTACATTCAAAGGTGCTGCCTATTAAGCAGTGTTGAGAAAATTGTGGGAATCTTGCATGCCATTAGTATCCAGTGTTATTTTAAAGGGCAAGTAGTTCATTTCTAATACAATACCATGCAAAATTAAACATCCAGTCAGCTATAAAAACTGCTTGAGAGGAATGAACAACAGAGTAGCTGACACATCCCTTGTAAAAAAGTCAGTCACTGATCAAGGGTTCACATGAGGAATTTTCTTCACAAGGTACAACCTCCCTTTATTCTCGACTTTGGTTAAGAATGCCCTCCCCAGCAAGTGTCCCGTCTGCTTAAAAACCAGTCAATATTCTACGACGAACTCGATTTTCTGTTAAAAGATAAAACCCTCAGAGCTCAAGACAAAGCAGACGCAGTGATTCGACAACACTCCATGTAAAGGAGTATTGGATTTTTGTTTACCTGGATGACGAAAGGCCTCTAAAGGGACTCTGAGATACCTTTCCCAATTATACAGAAGAATGAATTTCCAATGAAAACCATGTGAATCAACATGTGTTAGCCGCTGTTCAATAAGACAATGTGATGCCCAGATGAGATGCTAAATGAAGAGGTTTATCTTGGGCTCTGGTTGGAATTGAAGAAAAGTGGTGCCTCTCTCCCTGAAGAGGAAAGTTGCGATGACCTTCCTTTGCTAGCTGCAGCCACATCCTCACTGCCTTTTAGCTGGCACTTGTGATATCAAGGCACTCCTTGGAGAAAGTTCCCCACACAGAACACAGGGCAATTCCCATTCTACTTCCCCCTCACTCACAGATTGGTGGGTGACTTTGCACAAGATCCTTATGATAAAAGGGGCATAATGCACCCTTCCTCCCTCCCCCCCCGCCCCCCCGGGCCTCATTGATGTGATAATAACCAAGTTCTTGATTTCCACCAGAAAAACAAAAGACTTCTGTGGTGTCATCAGCATTATTCTGAGCCCTGACCTGTGTTGAGTATTCATTCCGTGGCAATCTACAAAAATGGTTCCTCAAAGCTTACTTTCCTCTCTATAAACAACAGGAACAAAAAACCGCTTGGCAACTGTGCACACTGATGAGCTACTTGTTGAATTTCCATGTCAATTGCCTGGCTGTTGTTAATTATGTGCAAACATGGAATACACATCACACAGGCCTTGTAGCGGAAGAGACATGAAAGGAAGTTCCCCAAAGGGGAGCTTTGCAGTCCCGGCCCACCAATCTGTTTAACAAAACCAGATAACACTTAACAAATGACAAGATTTAAAAATGTACCTCAGGTGAGGTATAGGAGAAAACAGACCGTAATGGGGAGAAGGATTATAGGGATGAATACAGTATGCCTCCAATATGTAAGAATTAAATTCCAGCCTAAATCCATGCAGAGGGGGGATGACAGATAGCAAGACTCAGACGGTTTCCAACCTGCTCCTTAGCAGCTGGCTACAGAGCCAACACAAATGCAAACAAAAAAGAGGTGAAGTTGAAATCTGGAACAAGATGCCCTTATTGTGGTAAATGAGAAGGCCAAAGTGTTCAAATGGGATTGGCAAATACTGCTGGCGGGGCAGGGGGTGAACACCCTCCAAAGAGAGAAGAGATCTTCCCAGAGAAGATCAAGTCCTAATGCGAGCTGCTTCATCCTCTTAGAACACACTTATCAACCTCAGGCTTTTTCTTTCATTTTACTTTTATTTATTGATTTTAGGGAGGGAGGGTCTGAGGGAGAGAGGAATAGTAATTTCTTGTTCTATTTATTTATGTATTCATTGCTTGATTCTTGTATGAGCTATAACCAGGAATTGAACACCCAACCTTGGCGTATTGGGAAGACGCTCTAACTAACTGAGCTAACCAGCCAGGACTCATGCTTTTTCTTGCCTAGCAACTTTAACTAAGTCCTTTTTCTCTCATCTGGAGCTGCATACCAAGGGTACTGCCCTTCTTAGCCATAGTTAATGCCCCTAATATCTATCTTCCACTACCTCTTACCATCTCTTACACGCTGCCTAAAGTTCATGATTCAGGTATCATCCCAAGTGGATGCTGATTGGTCAGGGTCAAAGCACCAACTCATACAAGTCTGCCCTATTTAGCATTTTACCTATGGTTTGGCAAATGTGCTTATTGAATCTGCAGGAAAATACAACGTTGGTGTTATAGGTTCAATTATAACAGATTAAGGATGATAACATCAGGATTAAAAGAGACACTACTAGGCAGGAGTTTGGGCCAAGTGAAATTAATTAATTACCATGTAAAAATGAAAGGCCCCATACTTAGCAACTATGCTTCTCAAAGACAGAATGTGTGATCTAAGGCTGAACCGAAATGCATATTGAAAAAAATTCTTAGCCGTTTCGATCAACATGGAAGTAAGATAAAGCTGTCAATAAAGGACGTTGTGATCTTAAACTGCATCATGAGAAGGGAATTATCTCATTCCACTGAGTCAATCTGCCCAGAAATAATCACATACAGTTGTAGGAACGTCTCAGATGATAAACAGACACACGTTAGAAGAAACCACGCAAGACTGTAAGGGCTTCACAAGCCAAATCAAATGATGAATGGCTGAAGAAACAGAAGATATTTAGTCTGAAGATGTAAAGGTTAAAAATGGCATGATAAAGTCTTCAAATATTTGAAGGACTGTCGGGTGGAAGAGGGATGAGACTCGTCCTACATAGCTACAAGAGGGAAAATGTATACCAACAAAGTGTAAGCTACAAGGGGGCACTTTTGAACCAAGACAAGAATTTTCTAGCCATCATAAAACACAGAGGGAAGGAACCGCCTGGGGAGGCATGGAGCACCCCATCTCTGAAGGGCATCCTGGCAGATGACTGAGGATCACTTGGCAAGGACAGTAAACCTCTTACTCAGAGACACAGACAGAGACCGACTGCCTGAAAAGTCATAGGAGCTGCCTTGAGTGAGAACCTACTATACGCCAGAACTTTCCATGCTTCATAATCCTTGAAATAACCCTAAACGGCAGGCCTAGCTGTACTCAATTGACAGATGTTCACAAAGGCCAAGTGACTTGCCTGAAACCATTCAGTAAGTGCTGAAGCCTAAATTCAAATCCAGATGTACATTTCTGCCCTGCCATATTGCCTTATAATAATCTGTTGATTCAGCTCTTTAAAAGTCCAATATTCAACCAGCGGGTTACATAAACAGAGTGAGACACAGAAAGATCACTGAACAAGATTCAGAAAGCCTCTGTGTGTGTCTTACTTTTACTAATTACACTTTAGGACCTGGGGCAAGTTACTGAACCTCTCTGGGCCCTCACTTTATTTTTTCACCAGCTTTTAATAATACCTAGTGCACATGTTTTTGATGAACAGCTAAATATATAAAACAGATCACCTAAATAAAATTATGTTGTAAATTCTAAAATGCTTTAAGTGGAACATTATTTATGTTATTAGGTAAGATCAATACTCCTAACTTCAAAGAACAATCAAAAAGATATTTTAATTTGAAGTATTTTCAGAAAAAATAAAAGAGAAGCCTCTCTGCCGAAATCGGTTCGGCTCAGCGGATAGAGCGTCGGCCTGCAGACTGAAAGGTCCCAGGTTTGATTCCGGTCAAGGGCATGTACCTGGGTTGTGGGCACTTCCCTAGTGGGGGATGTGCAGGAGGCAGCTGATCGATGCTTCTCTCTCATCGATGTTTCTAACTCTCTATCTCTCTCTCTTCCTCTCTGTAAAAAATCAATTAAAATTTTTTTTAAAAAAAAAGAGAAGCCTCTCTAAGCTGCTTGGCTCAACTAAGTAGAAAACAGTACCGAGTGTCAGCTTTATAATTTCTGTAAAATAGGAACTTAGGGGCAGCAATCTGATAGGAAAGAGGAGGGCAACCACCTCCTAAATCACCTCTAGGTGTTGCCATTGACGGCACGCTGAAGCCATTGTCCCTGATCCCATTTTTCCTAGAAGTACAGACGGAACTGTGCTAACAGCAGCTGGCTGCCTCCAAAATATTTGCTGAGACTCGTGAGTAGGTGGTAATTTAGTGAAAACCGTTTTATTCTTCATTTAGAGGAAGACTTACCCGTTATGGTAAGTGAAAAAGACTGCAGCTCACAGAAAGCACACACTGATAACCAGGACTCTCGGGGTTGAAAAGGACATCGAAGGTCTTCTGAGCCAACCTCCATCTGCTACTTGTTATATTAATGTTAAACATCCAAAAGCCATCTGTCATGCATAGAGTGTATGCGACATCCTCACACGTTTTATAGCTTCCCAGAGCAAATGGATGTCTCCCCAAAGACCTGCTGATTGACCATTTCCTAACAGCCCATGTGAAATACGTCAGGGTCTAGCAGGTATGGTGAGGTACAAGGAGAATATTCTTCCCTCTCTATCTAATCCTGATGCAACCACAGAGCAACCCCGCACAAAACACTGGCATCCCCAAGATTCAGGGAAGGATCTGTATCCTTTGAACTGTTTTACATTTTTCAGGACCTTGGAAAGCAACAAGAAGGTCCCTTTGCAGTTCCCAAACGTGGCTGTATGACATCCTAGCGAGCTTTTCAAACATACAGATTCCTAGGCCCCTCATAAAATCAGACTTACAGGTGCCAGCCTGGCCCCATTATAGAAAAGAATCTCTCTGCGGAGGAGGTCAAACTGGGAAAAAGAGGGACATATGTAATACTTTGAACAGTAAAGAAATTAAAAAATAAAAAGAATCTCTGATGGAGTACCTATGTGATATTGTCTACCCTTAAGCAGCAAAGTCAGGCTAGACCAGGAGCTCCTGCCCCACGCACTCCACACTAGTCAGGACAGCCTATGAAGGCACCAGCTGGGACTCAGCTTAGGGAATCACCAAGATGAGTGAGAGGCACGTTCTCCTCTGTGGGGCCATTTCTAGAGGTTTTTCTGTTTGAATATAAAACAAACAAGAAGGCAAATACAAAGAAAACTCCTTTCGCATTCCAGATTTTTGTGGTTTGGATAAAGAAGTACAGGAATTTTAACTATGCTCCATTAATAGTTGTATAGAGGAAGGAAGAGAGGGAGAGAACGGAAGGTAGGTTGGTTGGATAGTTGGATGGACAGATAGATGAGTAATAATAGACAGCCAATTGTATATTTATTTTGACAAGAATAATATTATATCCCTGGCCTTCTGAACCCTGCATCCTAGTGTAGAAGAACAACAACAAACAAGTAAACAAATAGCTTTATAATTTCATATAGTGGCAGATGCTATGAGGAAATATAGATGAGCTGAACTGGATATCTGCATTTGCCCCTTCCAGATAGACTCTTCAACCCTCTTTGTCCTGCTTTGTGCCAAAGAAGACTGGCAGGTGCCCTCTCCTGTAGGTTCCAGTTGGTTTTCAGTCAGGGAGAAATGCCAGCAAGGGGGCGGGAAGGGATTGAGGTTGAGGTACTAGTTAATCTCTATAGAAAGGACTTAGCATGGTGCTGGGCATATGGCACTCACTGGGTAATGGAAGCTGCTCCTACTGACAACACTAGTGAAGAAGGGCCTGGACCACTGAGAGGTGCTTTCTTGTTTATTTCTTTATCCCTCTCTCTCATCTCTGTCTATAGTCTTCCCAATATAAATGTGTCAATACAAACTTGATTGTTTTTTAATAATGTTTACAGAGAGGACAACGTGTGTGCCCTGACTTCTGCTTTGCAGCCAGTACAATGAATTATTCATTTAGTTTGGGGGCTCTTTCTTTTTAAAAGTAATCATCACCTCCTTGAGAGAAAATTTTATTTTTTCCATGCTATCAGTCCTGTCAGACTTTAGAAGTTCGCAATCACCAAAGAAGAGCAAAGCAATTTAGATAAAATTTTCCTGTTCTGAGGGAAGACTTTTGTTATTAAATGTGAGGCATTCAATAGTAACTGCCAGCTGTTTAATCAAAAAGTTATTGTTCGCTGTGGAGGGAAAATTGGAGTTTGGAAAACAATGAGGCTACAGTGCCAAGCTCAGAAAGTGTCCTGGTTTCAAATTCTTTTCAAACTCTGCCTGAGCATTTAAACTATAATGGCCCATTTCTGATCAGGTATTTCATAGATGATAATAAGAAAATCACTGAGATGATTGAGATCGCCTACTCATTATCTTTAATTATCCCCTTTTGTTGTGGCCCCTTCATGTTCTGAGTACAGCGTATAGAGAGTTTTCAGAGATGTCTCAAGCCTATTATTAAGGACACACAGGTGACTCCTTTAATTCACAAACCAAAATGAATAATAAAAGAAAAATTAGGAAGGTGAGAGAATTACAAGAAGGGGAAAATTCTGTATGCTAGTAAGAGAATAAGGTTTTGAAGAAAACTAATAGGTAAATAATAGATCTAAGAGTCAGAAGGCCTTTGTTCCAAATTCTGGGTTTTACCCCTAAACTTGGAATGATTGTCACACCTTTCACATAAAGAAAATGATGTCTGGCCTGGCCAGTGTGGCTCAGTGGTTGAGCATTGACCCATGAAGCAAGAGTTTCCTGGTTCAATTCCAGGTCAGGGCACATGCCCAGGTTGCAGGCTCAATCCCCAGGAGGAGTGTGCAGGAGGCAGCTGTTCAATGTTTCTATCCCTCTATCTCTCTCCCTTCCTCTCCCTAAAATCAATAAAAACATATTTAAAAATAAAATAGAAGAAAACTATGTCTGCCTTACATTTTTTTTAGGCTCAATGAGATACTGTACAGTAATTGCTTTGAAAACTGTTGCCCAATACTGATGTGAAACTGGTGTAAGTAAAGTGATATTGAGCCACCTGAAAGGTTGTTGGGTTTCCCCCAGTGACCCAACTATATCCCTTTCCTTAGGTTCACACCGTTAGATAAGCTGGTAACCTTTTTACAATTTTGCATATTTTCATTAAGTTATTCAATTTGATTTCAGTTAATTACAACCTACATGTCTTAACTAGCTAGAACATGTGCAGGAAGATAGACAAAGTCAAACAATTCTGCCCTCAAATGAACTGCCACAAGGCTTGGGACCCCACTCACCAGTGCACATGACAGGTAAAACATCTGATCTTCTTACCTACAGGATGTAGGTAATCAGTGATTTATGGGCAACTTGAAAGCAGAAACCAGCTCTTATTTGCCATGGCATCCCCAATACCTCAGCCAGGGCCAGACACAGAATATATGCTCCAGAAAAATGGTTTTCATTCTACTAATTTTTGCACTCGTGTCCATCTGATCAGTTCCTAGAAGCAGCCATCTCTCTCTGACGGCATGATTACCCAGTGGATGGACTGGCTTGGCTCTCCCTGCCTCTTCAATGGATTAATTGCATATTTAGGCTGATGGAAAAGGTTGAAATGCAAACTTTCAACTGGGACGATGTGTGGAACAATGGAAGCATCATTCAAGTCCAGGCCATGCTACATTTCCACGCATCAATGGAAACCTGCATGCACATTCCCTTCTTTTCCTTAACCTCCTCCTCACCTTTTCATCTAGAGATCATGGACAACTCTCAATGACACAGAACTGCTGGCACTGCTGGCACTCAAGAACAATTATACTCAAGAACTATCAATTAAGGGAATCTATACAAATAAAAGGGTAATATGCTAATTAGACCAGATGTCTTCCGGACATCCTTACAAACAAAGCCACGGTGGTGAGGCAAAGGTGGTTATGAGTGATCAGGCCAGTAGGGGAGAGCAGTTAGGGGGATCAGGCTGGCAGGGTAGAACAGTTAGGCAGTTAGGGGGATCAGGCCAACAGGGGAGCAGTTGAGGGCATCAGGCAGTCAGGCAGAGTGGTTAGGGGTGATCAGGCAGGCAGGCAGGTGAGCAGTTAGGAGCCAGTGGTCCCAGATTGTAAGAGGGATGTTCCTGGAGGGATCAGGCCTAAACTGGCAATTGGGCATCCCCCAAGGGATCCCAGATTGGAGAGGGTGCAGGCCGGGCTGAGGGACACTGCTCTCCCCATGCATGAATTTCATGCACTAGGCCTCTAGTGAATAAATAAATAACTTTATGAAATCTACGGCCTTAGTAGTCTCTGCACTTCAAAGAGACTCCAGTCACACTGAACTATTTGCACGTCCGGAAGTTCCATAAACTCTCTAGCTGCTATGCATCTTAGTCCCTTGGCTTGAGGCACCTTCCTAGCACTTACCTGGCTATGTAACACACCACAACTCAACTAAGCTGGAAAGCCTCTCTCATACTATCTTTCATCCAGTTTTATTGAAAATGCTACATTTTTTCTTGGTTTCTATGTTGCTGAATAAATGTCTGGTGCCAACCTGAATTTCTTTGCTTTGTAAGTGATTTGGTCTTTTTGCCTTGAAGTCCTGAGGACATTTTTCTTTTATTTAAAATTTAATAGTTTTATATTAGGATACTAGTATATCTTAGAATTGTCTTTACATGTCAGTTTTCTCAGATTCATGATTAGCCCACTCAATTTATAGATTTGAATTTTCTTGCATTGTAAATTTTAGTGGTTTGAGATATTATTCACATACAACACAATTTATACATTTAAAGTATATACTTCAAGGTTTTTGGTATATTACATAACTAACTTTGTTATGTTGTGGTTAAATATATATGACATTGTTTTAATGATTTTACATGTACAATTCAGTGGCATTAATTATATTCACAATGTTGTGCAACCACCACCAT
Organism: Myotis davidii; assembly: GCF_000327345.1. NCBI lineage: Eukaryota > Metazoa > Chordata > Mammalia > Chiroptera > Vespertilionidae > Myotis > Myotis davidii. Next base: position 7,228,584 of record NW_006283770.1, read on the forward strand.
CCAGTTCAAAAGTTTCTTTATCACCCAAAACAGAAACTCTGTAACCATTAAGCAGTAACTTCATTTTTTCACTACTCAGCCCCTGTTAACCTCTAACCTTTCTGCCTCTATGAATTGGACTATTTAATACATTTCATGTAAGTAGAACTATATAGTTGTCCTCTATGTCTGGCTTATTTTACTTAACTAGAGGCCTGATGCACAAAATTTATGCAAGAGTAGGCCTTCCTTACCTGGTCTGCCAGCACTGGCTTCCTTCCAGCACCTGGAACCCAGGCTTCCCTCTGGCTGCTGGCACCTGGGACCCGGGGTTCCCTCACAAAGGGAGGCCCCGCCTACCCATTGCAGCCTGCCAGTCGATCCGGTGGCATGGGCCTCCCTCTGTGGGGCGATCATGGGCAATGGCCGGGCCCCCAACCAATCGCATCGCACCGCCTTGGCTGGCCTGGCACCAGTGGCTGTCATAGCGTGGTCCTGGATGGTCATCCAGATGGTTGTTCCGCTGTTCAACCATTTGGTCGATTTGCATTTCGCACTTTTATTCTGCTTTTATTATATAGGATATTTTCAAGGCTCATTCATGCTGAAACATATATCAAAACTGCATTTCTTGACATAGCTGAATAATATTCTATTGTATGTATATACCACATTTTATTTAACCATCTGTGATGGACACTGAGTTTCTAACTTTTAGCTATTGTGGAAAATACTGCAATAAACATTGACATGCAAATTTCTGTTCAAGTCTCTGCTTTTAATTCCTTTGGGCATATACTTGCAAATGAAATTGTTGAGCCACATGGCAATTTATGTTTAGCTCTGTGAACAATTTTGGAGAGAATGTGGAGAGATTCAGATTTAGACAAACACCATTTTCCTAGAAAAATCAAGACACAGAGGAAGGTTTCCTGTATCCCCTCATGATCCACAAGCTAGATTAATAGCAGCATCACCTCAGTAGTCTTACAGCATCCTTTTCCACATGACAGTGGCACTCAGGTACAGGAATTTCTTACTTACCTGCCTGTCACCCAACTACTCCCTGGGGTCCTTAAGAACTTGGACATTTTCTTCAGTACAGGTGGTTAGAACTTTACTCTTAACCAACTTAACTAAGTTTATAACATGACTCCGCCATTTGCCAGCAATATAATCTTGAGCATATACATTACTGCACCACTGCTTTCTAGTTTCCTCATCTGAAAATATAGATACTAACAGTACCTACTTTATATTGTTCTTGTTAGAATTCAGAGAACATATTTAAAGCACTGAGAACAGGGTTCGTCATATTTTAAATATTTAATATTCTTATCTTATCACTATCATTATCTCAATATCCCCAGAAACTTGTATGGGACCTAATACATAAAACACAATAAATACATAACTGAAAGAATGTACAGATGTCTCTGTCTTCTGAATTGTAACAGCACTTAAAATGCAATTGATATACAGTTCAACATTGCATCAGATACTAATGTGTATTATAATCTACTAGTCTGTGTGTTGTTTTACTAGTATGTTCCAAGTAAGACCATAAGCTTCTTAGAGAATATGATATATATTAATATATATTTAATTCTATATCCCCTATAGCATTATGCTGGCTCAAAAGAAGAAAAGGTTTGACATGTTTTGAAAAATGTACTAAACACTTAAATCTGAATATTCTGAACAGATGGCTGTGTGTTAGAACACACACACACACACACACACACACACACAGACACACACACACACACTAGAGCTACTTTCCTATTCCTCACCTTTTCCTCTCCACCAAGGAGATTCCAGGGCGACAATGTCCAGCTCTAACTCTTCTGAGACTGGAGAATTTGGCAGTTATTCAATCTCTCTATACAATGAAGTAATAGATGCCTCCTAAGTTTTATGTGATATTAAAGTAAACTATTTGTAAAAAATGGGGCTGGACTTATTAGTATCTCTTAGTACTCTTCCTCAGCCATGCCCTCCACCTTCTCCCACCTGCTTCATCTGACCGACTCCCCATCACTGATTGGGTCCCAAACAAGGAAGAGACCCAGCAGCACTCCCAATCAAGCCAGCAGATAGTTTATTCTACATTTATTGCAAAACATCCTCACACATATCCTCTGGCCCCACAATCCTGACTGTTCAAAAAAAAATCAATGCCATCTGCTTCAATTTTTTTTGTTAGATTTAGATTTGCACCAATTGCATATATAACTCAAAATGCTCAGCAACCGGTGACATAAGATACAAAAACAGCAACATTATATGGTACATTCACTCTCT
>NW_006283770.1:7230897-7238692 GCF_000327345.1 Myotis davidii
CAAGGTGTGCTGTACTAAGTTCTGAAGATACAGATATGAGAAAAATCCCTGCCATCGTGGGGGATTGTAAAAAGGGGGGGAGGTACTATACAAACACATAATAAGCAAACAAATACAAGAAGTGTTGAATGCAAAGAGGAAAAAAACACGGTAAAGGGGGTGGATGCAATATGGTGAGAGGGTTTCTGATGAGGCAGCATTTGAATAATTGAAGGAAGTGAAGAAGTCAAGAAAACAGATAAAGGAAAGGTATCGCAGGCAGAGCAAACAGCAAGCACAATGGCCCCAAGACAGAATGCGTGTGAAATGTTGACATAATGTCAAGGACTCCTGTGTGTCTGGAGCAAAGGAAGCAGGAAAGGGAGGTGTAAGGGATGAGGCTGAAGAAGGGCAAGAAGCTCCATTACCTTGGACTTTCAGGCCATGCTATGGCTCAGTCTTTTAAGTGAGATGAGAAGAGCTTTGGAGAGTTTTGAGTAGAGGACGGTCATGATCTCAGTCACTCTGGCTGACGAGTTAACAGACAGGGAATAGGGACATAGGAAAGATGAAATCAGGGCCACCTGCTGCAGACTACTGCACCACCACAGGTGAGAGACAGTGGTTGGCACAGGCTAACAGTTGGACAGGGAGTGGAAAGTGATCACAATGTAGATCTATGACGAAGATAAATTTGACAGAAAGTGTGCTGATAAATTATATTGAGAGTGTGAGATAAAGCAAAGAGTACATGATTACTCCAAGTTTTGGGTGGCCCAAAAACCCAGGGAAGAATAATTTTCAAGTATGGAATGACCAATTATGTCAAGTGCAACTGACGATAAGATAAAGACTGAGATTGAACCCTTTGGAACTGGCGATGTGGAGGTCTTTGATAAGAGTCTTTGGTATGATGATAGGGACCCAAACCTGAATGGAAGAAGAGGAAATGAAGACAGTGTTCACTAGTTCTTGGGATTTTTAAAAATATATATTTTATTGATTTCTCTACAGAGAGGAAGGGAGAAGGATAAAGAGTTAGGAACATCGATGAGTGAGAAACATCAATCAGCTGCCTTCTGCACACCTCCTACTGGGGATGTACCCGCAACCGAGGTACATGCCCTTGACCAGAATTGAACCTGGGACCTTTCAATCCACAGGCCGACGCTCTATCCACTGAGCCAAACCAGTTAGGGCTCCTCTTGGGATTTTCACTGGAGAGGTGGTGGGTATCAGCTGTAGAGGAATATGGGATTGAGGGAAGGCTTTTATTAATGTATGGTGGGTTCAGATAATGTATTGCTGCTGCTTAAGATCATCCTGTTGATGGAAAATCCTGACGATTTAGGAGAGGGAAAATGGTTGAAGTGTGTCCTGCACAAGGGAGGGGATGGCCCCAGGCAGGAGCATGTGGAGAATACATTGTAACAGGAGATGCAGAGTCCATGGTCCAGGAGCAGGCCAGCCAGTAGAGGTGCTGATGGGTTATCTTCTGATTGCTTCTATTCCCTGGGTGAGGCAGGAAGCAAGTTCATCCACTGAGTTTATCAACTCACAGGACTAAGTGCTGAGTGTATGGAGACAAGAGATGTAGAATGATCACCCAGAGGAGGAGAGTATGATGGCTTTGGAGCTATCCAGGTCTGGGTTTCAAGTCCACCTCTAATCTGCCTCCTACTTCTTGGACTTAGATGGGTTAACCCTCCCCAATTCTACCTCCTTATGATCAAAGTGGAAATAAAGATCTCTTAAGAACACCCAAATCTCACAGGGTTGTTCTGAAGGTTAAATAAGACCTTTGTGTTAAGTCCCAATACATAATAGATACCTGATAAATATTTATTCCTTCCTTACTTTTTCTTTCGTATATCCACTCTCTATTTCCCCCTTTTCGACTAAAGTATATATGGGTGAGGATGAGATAAATGTCTCATTCACAATTTAGAAATTAAAGAATGGAATGATCCTTTACCTTTTCCTTTTTCTCTCTTCTAAACCCCTTGGGGCTCTTTCTAACCCTAACACCAAACCAAATCAGTCAGCCCAGCAACCAATGGGTACTTAGAACGGTCTCCATGCTCAAAGGTTGTGTGTGTTGAGGTAAAAGGGAGCACAATCGACATGAGGTTCTTTTCTCTTATTGAAATAACCTTATAGTATAAGCAGAAAAGAATAAAAATCAGAAGGAAAGCTATCCTCCCACATGCAGCTTACACAAATACTGTGCATCCTTCAAGCCCCAACCTAAGCACATAACCATAGTTTGAGGGCACCCAGAGACCATCCTCAGTTTGCATGATGTCCAGAGAAGGGAAGTTGTGGCTGAAGGCCACAAAGTAGCAGAGTGAGAGCTAGAACCCAAGTCTTCTCATCTACTGGCTGGAATTCACTGACTTCTATTTATTAATATTTTCCTCCTCCTATTATTACTGGTAGTGATGATGATAATAATTAACATTTACTGAGTGATTACTATGCAGCAAATATAAATCTATGTATAGGTCCCACGTAATACTTTAATTAAACCCATAATTTAAGGTCAAATATTATCTTTTTTTAATAAATAAGAAAGCTGTGTCCAATTAATTTAGGCACAGGGAAACCTCTGGTAAATGGAGGAGCTGGGCATGAACACAACAGGCTGGTTCTAATCTAAAACCTTACTCACAAACCACAGTTCGCTCCACCTTCCTCATTCCCACTGGAAGTAGATTTTCCCACTTTAACAGTTGGCCTGTGTCTTTGCTTCCATGTGGTCCTTATAGAAGGACCTGCCAGCTCAGCTTCAAAAGACAATTAAATTGTGGGTTTTTGCCCAGCTCTTCAATCTCATCTCCTTAAAGGCCCAGAATTTTCTCTCATGACTACCACAGCCACTTATAGCATTCCTCCCCTCATTTGTTCATTCATTCATTCATTCATTCAACAAATGCCCAAACAAGTACCCTCTCTGGGTCAGGTATCTGGCCAGGTGCTGGGGACACTGCATTAAAATAAGACAAGTTCAAGTTGCTGACACTTGTTACAGGAAGTGAGGGGTACAGATCAGGGAGCATGAGACACACAGTAAAACTGTAAACAGGTAAATGACCAAGATAATTTCCCAAGTAAAAGTCCTTCAGTGGCAATCAATAGAGCACAAGATCTCTGGTATGATAAAAAGTGATCGGCTAGGGTCAGTACGACATCCCTCTGGAAGCTGGGGCAGAGGCCTTCCAAAGCAATTTCCAGCATAAATACCACGGCTGTTTCTTTTCAGCAAACAGTGTCAGATTACCAAGAACTCAAATAACGAGATTTACGCTTGCCAATACTGCCTGCACTCTCTGAAGAGCAAAAACCAAAAGCTAAGGGATCGGCCTTTTCATCTACCTCTCTCAGCACCAGTTTGACAACTTCCTCTTTTCTAACCACATAATGACACTTAGCAAAGGCCTCACTGGAGAGTCTATCTTAGCCAAGGCTAATGTCATCTCTAAATAGGGCTGCTAATTGGAAGGATCTCATCTGTATTCCACGGGCAGAGGACCTGTGTGCTGAGGTGAATGGCAAAGCAGGTCTGCCGCTGGGCTCCGAAGGACAATCTGTGGGTGCCATCCTCCTGTCTCCTGTTGGATATGCTTCTCCTTGACTGTGCTGGGTAAGAGGGTGCGGATGCAGGGCCCTCTCTGGAGACCTGCAGTCACCATCCTCAAAGCCTCCACTGTCCCAACTCCCACTTCACAGCACCGTTCACATGACATTGTTAGCACGCTTTCTTTCTTCCTGGTGAGGTGGACAGAAGCAAGGATTGCTGCCACCCGGTTTTATTGACAAGAAATGCAGGACTCTAAGAGGTTAAGGAACTCACCTGAGTGTACACAGCTGGGAAATGGTGAAGCCCAGGACTGATTCGGGGTTTCTGACTTGGAACCTCTAGCGGTCAGGGTCCCAGGGGCAAATAGCCATTCCAGGTATGCCCTGCTTTCTGAAAGTTTGTGTTACACGACTTCACTTTTATGAAAGGCCTGCATTAGTACAATAACGGCTTTACTGTAATAGTGAAATTCCTCTTCGGATTTCTCTTGGTTAGCGAAAACAGGTACTAATGTAAGACTTTCATAAAGATGAAGTGGGGTCCGTCAAACTTTTAGAAAGCAGAGGCTAGTCTTCGCTTTATGCCATTTTTGCTTAGGAAAGTTTTCATAAGAGCTCTCTACTTTCAGAGGGCAGAGGAAACCTGTATACTGAGATGTGGCAATTTGCAAAGAGAATACAGTACTCTACTCTCCCCTAGGACACGGTTTCGCTTTCTATGATTTCAGTTACCCAATCAAATGTGGCCTGGAAACAGTAAGTGGGAAATTCCAGAAATAAATCATAAGTTTTAAATTGTGCACTAGTTTGATAGTGTGATGAAATCTCACACTGTCCCACTCCGTTGCACTTGGGAAGTAAATCATCCCTTTGTCCAGCATGTCCACGTTCTCTATACACTGCCCACCAAGGTATGGCAGTGCTTGTGTTCAAGTCACACTTATTTCATTTAATAATGGCTCCAGAGTGCAAAAGTAGCGATGCTGGCAATTCAGATACGCCCAAGAGAAGCTGTGAAGTGCTTCCTTCTCAGCTTAATAAGAAAAGGGGAGATGGGGGAGAGTGGAAAACATATGTTAAGGTTACTGAGGTCTACAGTAAGAACCAATCTCTGTCCATAAAATTGTAAAGAAGGAAAAAGAAATTTGTGCTAGTTTTGCTGTTGCAATTCAAACTATAAAAGTTATGATCACAGTATGTGGGAAGTGCCTAGTTAATACAGAAAAAGCATTAAATCTGTAGGTGGAAGCCATGCACAGAAAATGTGTTCTAATGGACAGCAGTGCGTTAAGCCAGAGAGCACCGAGGCTACATGAAGACCTCAGCAAGGAAATGAGGGACACCAAGCCAGTTACTGCAGGGAAGAAATTATCACCATGAAATATTTTGAGTGAGAGAGGAAAGCTATACATTCATATAAGTTTTATTACAGTATATTCTTATAATAGTTTTATTACAGTTTTTAATCTTTTACTGTATCTAATTTATAAATTAAACTTTAGGTATATATGCATAGGAAAAAACAGTATATATATATGGCTTGCTACTATTCAAGTGTCAGGCTTCCATTTGGGGTCAGGTGACATAACCTCCATGGATAAGGTAATTACTATAAGATATTAAAGGAATTATTTACAGAAGTATGAGCAGAAAGTAGGTCAACAAGGAATGGTACACTACTACAGAGTTTGTGCTTTTTAATAAAGAACTGGGGAATCTTTTCTTTCTTAAGCTTGAAAAGGCAGGGAACCCAAAAAGGGCCACCTGATAGGACCTATGGCTTACAGTCCTACGGCACAGCCAACCCAAGGTAACCCCACAGAGGAGGAGCCAGAGGAATAGAGACCCTCTCCTCCCTCCTGCCTATTTCCCTGCTGATGACATCCAAAGGTCTCTAGGTGGCAAAGGAGTCCCCAGGTGCAGCCCATGCAGGTCAGCCTGCTAGGACACGGGCCAGCCTGCTAGGATACAGAGCAGAGTGGAGAAGAGAATAGAGAGAAGACACCATGCCCAGGCTCCAAATCTTCTCCACCATCCACCATCTCCCCCTGGAGGGAAGACTGGAGCCAATACCTAAGTACACCCCCTTCTGAAGTGATTGCTCACCTTGCAAATATCGGGTCACCTTTTTCAAGTGACACTTAGCAAGCATGAGCTCTAAGGCAAGGCTCAGTCACATAATTTGTATGTTAAAAAGCTTCACAGATATGGTAAAGGTTGCATTCATTTTCTTCTCTGTGGAAATCTGGACTGCAGATTTCAGAATCACCCCCAAGCCTTAAACCCATCTGCAGATGTCGACTGCATTGCGGCATGACTCTAACTCCATAGGAGGTAAGTAGCATCCTTGCTAAGCTGGGGATCCAACCTGTAATTTACATATAGCAGGAAAAATTTAAAAAATCGAGATAAGGCAAGGAGCCAACATCAGGGAACTGGCGAAGGCAAGTTCTTGATCTCCCCTGAGAACAGAAAGAGCTGTCCTCCCAGGGGGATACTGTGAAGTGGGGCTGGCAGGGGAGCTGTGAAGCTTTGAGAAAGAATCCAGCAAACCAATCAAATGGAGAAGCAGGCATCAAAAGCCAGGGATCAGCGGACCAAGAAGAGAGGATGAGGAGGCAGAGGATGTGGGAAGGCAGGCCTGGGCAAAGCTGTAATCGGGCACTGGCTGAGATGGGCCTCCATGGCACATTGTGGGAAGGGGGGCTGTGTTTACAGGACCAGCCAGAGGGCCACATCTTCAGGTAGATGAGGAGGGACCAGGTTTCCCAAAGTGACAGCCTAACAAGAGCTGCCCCTACCAACAGGTTGACAGATGGCAGAGGCGGGAGCAGGATGGCTTTCTCCAACTGGCTCACATTCTCTCCTCCATTTGATCATGGCCTTGAAGACGGCCTGATGGCAGGAAGAGCCGTGTATACTAATGACCACTGATCAACCAGATACTGACATCATCTCCTTGGATTTGTCCTCCTGCTCACTCTGCGTCACAGAAGGAGAATCATCATGGTCAAATTCAGCAGCAGCAGCATGGAGGTACAGGCTGAACTCTAGGCATGGGGCTCAACTATTTACATGCTGGTGCCACTGTTCACAGCCTACCCAAGGGCCACTTCCTCCTCTTCTTTGCTCAAAGTGCCTCAGTTCTGTGGATGGAGCAATGCCAGCTCCACGTTAGGAAGGATGGTTGGTCTATGAGGATCATGGTGACCCCTTCCCCCTCGGCCAGGGGAAAGCATGCCAGGGATGACAGGTAGAAGGATATAAAGGATGCACTGACCCAGATGACATGTCTGAGCATCAACTCATTTCAGACACTATCTCCACTATACTTCCTGCTTACGGAAACACTATATGCCTCTAGAGTTTAAGCCTCTGTTATTTGCAACCAGAAGAGCCCTATCAAATGCATGAATATTGTCACTTTTCATTCCAATCTCGTGAGGGTGGCATTATTACTAGCCATATGTGATGACTGAGGCTTAGAAAAATTAAGTAATTTGCCAAGGGTCTATGGCAGTGGTTCTCAACCTTCCTAATGCCGTGACCCTTTAATATAGTTCCTCATGTTGTGGTGACCCCCAATTTCATTGTTACAAATTGAACATAATTAAAACATTGTGATTAATCACAAAAACAATATGTAATTATATATGTGTTTTCCGATGGTCTTAGGCAACCCCTGTGAAAGGATCGTTCGACCCCCAAAAGGGTCGCGACCCACAGGTTGAGAACCGCTGGTCTATGAGGATCATGGTGACCCCTTCCCCCATGAAGCTAGTGGCAAAGCCAGAGTTGAAGCCCAGGGCTGCCCAACTCCAAAAGCTTGTGCGTTCAGCCAATAAGCACATTGACTCCTTGCCTGACCCAGGACAGCATCGGCTTCCCTCAGCCACACAAAATAAGATGTAGCATGATGCCTGTGCTCAGAGCAACTGACCCTCATCACATACCCGCTTGAATCTTGTAACTCCCATCTCAGCACAGGCTAATTGCCATCGTTGCACCTCGATACACAGCTGAGACAGGGCACGCTGACCCAGAGGCAGGGACACTTGGCCCCTGCCTCGTTTCTATAGTCACTGCTGTGTGTGACCAGCCAGAGGCATGGATTACAGCCCAAAGCAGGAGGCTAGAGGCCTAGAGGTGAATGCTGCTCCACACACCACCCGGCACAGAGCTGCCCAGACTTCCTACAAGAAACAGAGCAGCCTCCATTCCTCCTGAATACATTCCT
>NW_006283770.1:7238739-7259435 GCF_000327345.1 Myotis davidii
AATGGTCTATCGGGCTTTATTCAGTGAAATGAAAAAGCATATTGAAGAACAATGCATATAGGGCTGTCTCATTATTGAAAAAAAAATGTGTTTGCATATGCAAAGAAAAAATCTAGAGAAAGGAAATAAAATTAATAATCACTTCCGTGGAATGGAATAAGGGCAGGGTGATGGGTATTGCATGGTTTTAAATAGCTTGCACCTTTCATATTTTTATGTTATTCAGTAGTCTTATTACATATTTTGTAATTTACATGAGGAATGCATTATAACAAGTTTTAGATATCCCATTACATTAAGCTAAAACATACCTATACTGCAAAAATTTTCACCCCAACCTTCACATTGTTCCTTAGAATTTCTCTTCTTCTAACTTCCTGTATATGTGGTTCTTTTTTTTTTTAATTTTCTGAAACACGCAAGCACCATTCATAATTTAAAAACAAATTAAAGAAAAAAATAGGACCCCCCCCCCAAAAAAAAACAACACAGCATAGGACACTCATGAATCCCTGCCCAAAAGTTTACTAGTAATTTAATGAGTTTCAAGGGAGACCCCTACTGTGGGCCCCAAATGCAGTTTTAAGAAGCACACCCACAGAATTTCATGATGGTGATATGCCCACCATACAATCAACACACAAACACATGTGCCCAAAAGTGCTTGCTTTCCAGCAGAGGGGGCACATGCCCCTCAACCTCCGGGGGATGGGCGTATGCGCCTACTCTCTCTGTAAATCGCCTCCACTCCCTCATTACAGCCAGAGCTCCCTCCAACATGTACATTCAACTCGAGAGCAAGGCACAGTTCACCTGGTGCTGTGAATCACACTGGGAAATCACCAAAAGCCTTTTATAGATTAACTGCCTTCCTCAAAAAAAGGATAATCCTCAAAAGTTGAAAGCAGAAACGCTAGGATTACTTCACCATTCCTTTCGCTTGATATTTAAAAAGCACATTAAAATTTACAACACACATTCCCATGCAGGTTCTCATTTGATCTTCACAATAACCCTGTACAAGCAGACTGGGTAGAGGTGATGCCCGTTCTGTACAGATGAGGAGATCGAGGCAAAGAACAAGAGGACTGAATTAATGAAATCATCTAGAAGGCTGGAATCACAAGCCAAAGCCACAAATACAGAGCCCTAGGTCAGAGCTCTTCCATTTATATATTCATCCAGGAATCACCAATGTGTGTTCACTACCTGTTATGTGGCAGGGCTATAATATACATCGCAGATACAACAGTGAGCTCTCGGGGTGCTTACAGCCCATGGGAAAGGCAGACAGCAATCAAACGATCAAAAACTACTCTGAATAGCCTGGCTGACATGGCTCAGTGGTTGAGTGTCGCCCTATGAACCGGGAGGACACAGTCCGATTCCCAGTCAGGGCACATGCCTGGGTTGCAGGCTCAATCCCCAGTGTGGGATGTGCATGAGAGAGTCAATCAATGATTCTCTCTCACCATTGATATTTCTCGCTTTCTCTCCCTCTCACGTTCTCTCTGAAATCAATAAAATATATTTTTTAAAAACTACTCTAAATAAAATGAACACTATTCTATAATAAAAATGTGAAACAGACAAGAGATTTCTTTCTTTTGTCATGAAAATTAAGGATAAGTTAAAGCAAACTTGACATGCTAGAACTGGCATGTACAGAGATCCAGTGGCTTAAATGGACATGATACACTTTAAAACTAAGAGAACTTGAAGTCAAAGGAATGGGAAATCCAATGCAATAAAGAAATACAAACCAGACTGCAAAATTTTCATACGCTATATTAAGCATTGTGACCTTTAGCCTAAAACTAAAGGAGACCATTAAATGAGCTTATGTGAATATTGGAGTGGGAAAGGAACATGGTGATCATATTTGCAGTGGGAAGTCCTTGTAGATCACCCATATGCCCAGGAAAAACTGCCATCAGGAAAATTCCTCAGAATTCAATGTGCTCCCCTATTTCCTATGAATTCCTGCAGGCTCTAGGACAGTGATGGCGAACCTATGACATGCAGAGGTGACACGTGAACTCATTTTTTTGGTTGATTTTTCTTCGTTAAATGGCATTCAAATATATGAAATAAATATCAAAAATATGTCTTTGTTTTACTATGGTTGCAAATATCAAAAAATTTCTATATGTGACATGGCACCAGAGTTAAGTTAGGGTTTTTCAAAATGCTGACAAGACAAGCTCAAAAGTTTCGCCCTCACTGCTCTAGGATGTATCTAATTAGATAGCAATAAAAGAAGCAATAACAACAAATGCCCACCTAAATGAGGTCCCCCACCACCCAACCATTTATTTCACCACCAAGTAGTTTTTAATGTGACCTTGTGATTGCGAAGTCACCTTAAAGAACACAGTTTACCACGTTGAAATAGTGAATATCAAAATTTATATTGGAGCTGTGTAAAACCACCCGTGTAACACTGGAGACTAACGTAATGCATCTATTTCACATTTTAAGAAATAGCCGAATGGCTCATTTGCAGTCAGTCATGATTTAAGATTAGGTCCTTGGCCATTACACATCAGCATCGAGGCACATACAAGGCATACAAATCATGGGAGGAGGACGGACCGTTTGAAGGCCTGACCCAACATTATCTCTGTGGTATTGGGGTCGTGAACCTGTCGATCAACACTCTAGATTCTAGGGAAAAGGGAGAGTCTTTAAATCTAAAAATAACACCACATAAGCCTTCCAGAGACTAAAGACCAACAGTGGTTGGAATGTATAATGAGGCAGATCTTGATCCAACAGGAAGGTAGCTGCATGAGGTGAGCAGCATCCCCGTCTCAGAAAATAATACATCAAACTTGGCCTTTGTTTCAGTTTATAAATGGGATGCCTTGCAGCAGTGATTTTCAACTGGTGTGCTGCAGGAATTTTTAAAACATGCAATACCTTACTATTTAGTCAGGGGCGCTGATCTCTTTCCCCTTAGATTATCAAATAAAAAAATAACAATAGGCAACACAACAATAGCCATCTGGTGGGAATGAGTCAAAATTATACCCATTTTTGGTCAGATCAGCAAAAAATATTGTCTGGTGTGACTCAGAATTTTAGTATTTAGTTTATGTGTGCCATGAGATGAAAAGGGTTGAAAATCGCTGCCCCAGACTGTTTTCCATGAGAAGTTAAGAGTGTTACCTTGTCACACAGGGTGCTGACAAGAGGAAGGAAGAGGAGGAAGAGAAGGTTAAAAGAAGGGGGAGGGACTGGTAGAGAATAAACTGCCTGAAAGAGAACTAAGGAAGGACCTCTGATCTCTAGCTGCCCCTGACTTACTGTGAACCCCTGGATAAGTCACTTCTCCCTAATGATGCAATAGCCCACCTCCAAGGGCTATAGCAAAGATCAAGTAAATATAGACATCATCCCTAATGACACAGAAAACACTAACCTCAACTCAGTTAAAAGCTGAGCAAAAAGTCTGAGCTTCCCTTGCAGGGTGTTGGGCTTCGGAGGACAAAATGCGAAGAATTCAAGAAAAGTGTATCATGCATTCCCCAACTCCCTCCTTGCTTATGCTTCAGTGACAGCGTCAGAGCTGGAGAGCAGGTGTTAGAAAAAGTGCACTGAGCAACCGAGTGAACCAGGTGTCCTGCTGAGGACATACCAGGACATAGCACAGCTGTTTACCTCCAGTGGAAATAAAACCGCATGCTGGGTCATACGGGCACTCTGAGGGTTCCAAAGAAGCCAGCTGATGCCCTCCCACCCTACCCCCGTCAAGCCTGTGAGTTCCTATGAGTGAAATTCGCTGTCAGGAAAGCGATGCCCTCAGACTAATGGACATTAATGAGTACAGCTGTAGCGTGACATTCCTGGGGAAGAGTTAGAGATGGCATCACGCAGGCCCTGGGAGGAGAAGGAAAATTATTTCCACTCTAATTGCCCAGGAAAACCCTCAGGTGAGGGCCTGGGCACATTAACCCAGTGGTTTAATGGCTCTGGAACTACTGCCGGGAGAGGCACTCACAAGAAGTTCCGAAGGATGAACTAAGGGCCAAAAGTCAATTGGATTTGAGGTCAGAGCTGGAGAAAGAGTACAGAGAAACTTTTTTCTTCCAAGCCTCACACCCCAACCTTTACGAGACCCCCTCAAAGAAGAACAGCAGACAAGAACAGCTATAAATTTGTTTCCTTGCTTCCAACTGCTCTGGCTGTGATTATTTATAACATTAATTTAATTAAAGTTTCCATAGAGATAGATGAATTTCTTTACGGTACTGTGCAAAATCAATTCTTTTCAATGGCAACATCAGTATCCTTGGTCTAAGTAGAAAACTAATGCATATTTGGAATTTTTTTTCAATTAAAAAGTGCTCATGGCTCATGCATTTTTTATTCCCCAATGCTCTTTTCTAATGAGTGAGGCATAAAGGAATAGAGACAACTAATATATAAATGTACATTTTTTTAATATAGGTTTCATAATATGTATTGTTCTGGTTTGACTTTTTATTTTCTCTTTGCTTTCCTGTAAAACAAAAATAACCATGCATATCCATCACAAAAGGACAGAGTAAAATTATAACAATAAAGATGCAAGCATCGCCCTAACTGGTTTGGCTCAGTGGATAGAGCGTCGGCCTGTGGACTGAAGGGTCCCAGGTTTGATTCCGGTCAAGGGCATGTACCTTGGTTGCGGGCACATCCCCAGTGGGGAGTGTGCAGGAGGCAGCTGAACGATGTTTCTCTCTCATCGATGTTCCTAACTCTCTATCCCTCTCCCTCCTCTCTGTAAAAAATCAATAAAATATATTTTTAAAAAAAAAGATGCAAGCATCGATATCTTTTCCTACAAGAAAACATTTATTTCTCTTACTGCCTATTTCCGTTCCATTTGTTCCTGTACGGACCAGGTCCATACTGATACAATACAATACAAGGCATGTAGATGAAATCACTAGGAGGTTGGTTTAGAGTGAGGACACTGCCGTCTTATCTTCTTCTCTATCCTAATATAGCTTGGGCCCCATGTATGCAATAAAGTGCCTTCTTGTTAATCTACTCATCGCCCCAGGTAGCCAGCAAACCCCATGTAAAGTTTTATTCTATTGTATTTCTTTCTATTTGCAACTTTGAAAGCCTGAGAGTACAGGTTGCTAGGGTGAGATGTAGGGCACTCTCTCGTCATCCACTTCAATTAATCTTTTCACCTCCTACCTCTGTCTGCCATTGAGGCCATGGTTAACCAAAGGTATATTTAAACCCATCAGGGAACAAGTGGAAAAAATAAAGGTTCTTGAAAAGACAAAATGGGAAAAGGTTTTCTACTAATGTCATTACAAGACAGGGTAAAGTTAAACTTGGAACCCACCTAAGGAGGTTGAAATTAATAAGCCAAAGGGTACACAGCATGGGCAGAAGTGGCGGAGGGAAGTCAGCAGAATGAAACATCCAACACAGTAAAGTTTGAACAATTAACAACCACTCCCTACTTTGCCAAAGGATCTATAACTTTGAATGTATTACATTGGCTACCTTGACCTTTAGATTCATTCTCTTCCATTATTTAAATCTCTACAGTTTGGCCGCAAAGTATTTTTTCCCCTTCAGAGAACATGTTATGTCTTTCAACAGTACAGCTATCCATCATCTGCTGGCTACAGTACACTGCTCTATCTTGTAAGTCACCAAACTACCAAGGTCCCCATGGCCAGGGAAGCCTGCATGCCCACACCCCACCTGTCCCCAAAGGCTGTCCACTGTCACGTGTCTGGGGCAATGAACACTGGAGTACATGGTGGAGAGAACAAGACACCAATATCCCTTAGCCTCCAAAAATGCATATTTGGCATTTACTCCAGCAAGGAGGATGCAAGTGAGAATAAAAGAGATGGTCATCTAGGTTAAGTAGTCTTTGCTCACTAATAGCATGTTGCACTGTCTACCCACATTTCAATTCAGATGATTCAACCCCCCTGGTGGTCTACTACAAAAGTGGCTCTGTGAAGATGGCACGCTGAGTTGCTCTCCATAGTCCTGAAGGTGTGTGGGCAAGGTGGGGGTGGGGGGGAGAGAGAAGTCCATGCCCTTTACTTAATTAAGTACCTGAGGTGCCCAGGTCAAAGTTGGAAATCACCTAGTCCTAGCCCCTTATTATATACCGAGAGAGCGAAATAAATAACTTTCCCGGGGCATACAAACTTAATTTCTTCTCAGCTCAAGTTTTCAGTCCAGAATACCTCTGTGCTAAAAGCCAAAATTTCAAAGTAGAAAAGCAAATAGTGCAGCTTTTATTTAGGCGACCCAGGAAATTATAACAAATGAATTTTCCCACTCAGTAAAATTTCTCAACCTGTACTCCAGGCTTTCAAAGTTGCAAATGGAAAAGACTAAAAAGAAACACAATAGAATCATCCCTTTACACAGGGGTTTATTGGGTACTTCCGGCCATGGGTAGCTTAACAAGCTGGCACTTTATTGCATACACGGGGCCCAAGCTATATTAGGATAGAGAGGAAGATAAGATGGCATTTCCTACTCCTAGTGATTTCATCTACATGCCTTCAGACACATTTTGCGTTGTATTTTATTGGTATGGACAGTAGTCTGTCTCTCCCTACAGGCTTTCCCTCCCTGCCAACATGATACCACTCTCCCATATACACTCTTCTCTCACTGACCCTATGGTTGGCTTTGTAACACTTACAAGATGAACCTCATTCCAAGTACAATTCTTATGTGACTGGCACACAATCAAATCACACACTGGCAAAACTGTGAAGCTGCAGAAATTGTCATGCGCTCTCACTTGGGGTGGTAAGAAATGAAGAGGCTCTTCCACGTCCCCAGGAGCTCTCCCTTCTGTGATCTCCCAGACCTGATTGTCTCTACCAAGAATCCAGTAATCCATCATGTATTCCCTTGTGACCTCTTACACTGTTACTTCAGTTTACACATGGGGATGTCCTGTCTTCCTAACTCGCTTGTCATATCTTCCTGGACAGAGGGTCTGGAGCTGTTGGGTTAGCTGGACAGGAGGCACACACTGGCTTCTCAATTTAATTTTAGTCCATTCGATGATGAGTCTTGGGCATGTGTTGCCGTCTGCAGTGCGGGAATCAGGAGATTGAGAGTGTTGGCCTGGCTCTCTTGGAAACTGTAACCTTTGATAGTTATTTCTTTAACTTCCCTCTCCTGATTGTAAATGAAAATGTTGGTATGAAATCAATGCAGTACATTATACATGCTGCTTAACTACCTTAGGGAATGGGAGTTCTAACAAGATGTTTGTAAATACTTCAGGAGCTCCCTCGAAAGTAAGATGCCATATCCTCATAGTTCATAATGAAAACCTAGAGCTATAAGCAGATGCTCACATCCTGGAGTTACTCTGAAATGTTAGACAGACACCTTGAATTACTGACTTGTTCAGTGACTTACAGTAAGTTTATTTTTCTGATTCTGCATATGCAAAAATTGAATGTGCTCCTCAGTGAAAAAAACAGCATGTGTTACACGTAAAATCTCATATGTTTATTGTCTAAACTATAATCACTGAGTTAACCCCTTGTCAGAGTGACTATCGATATGCGGGGGTGTGTGTGGCGGGCGGGGTGTGCACACTGCACACACTTGCACAGTCTGAACTAATGAGGCGAGAGTTCAGAGCTCGGTTGCAATGTGACTGTGGGAGAGAATTTTCCCCAGCACTGGGGGAAGAGGAGGTTGGCTTAGAGTGAGGACACTGCATACGGCAAAACGTGCTGCCAAAGGCTAGGTGAATGTACCATTCAATTACCAACACCTTTGAGTCCAACCCTTAGCTGTCAAGAACCTCAGCTCCACTGTCACTTCAAGACCAGATGCTGGGAGTGACTATTTGCAGTTCTCTCCACTGCTCAGCTGCTAATAGGCGCTGTCAGTTCAGCCTGCACACAAGGCTCAGTCCGAGTCCACGCTTTCTCTGAATCCAGGGAATAGGGCTGGTCACTGTTGGGGGCCTGGAGGTTTCAGAGTTTTAAAATGACTGAATGAATAAGCCATGAACTTCCTGATGGCAAGGACTCTGTACCCTCCACAATCTGGCAGGGATAGTGCATCCAATACATTAATGTGATGGGCTGAGGGATCATTAAAAGTCACCAAATAAAGACAAGGAACAAAAATTCCTTTGGTGGTGAAGGAGAAAGAACATTTGGGCACTAATCGCGTATCAATGGATTCTGAGCTTTGAGTGATGGGGACAGGCTGCCGGGTGAGCTGGGAATGGAGAGGGAGAATCTGAGGAAGGTGAGGCCAGGTCTCTCTAGACTCTGTAGGAAACTATTAATATAAAGGCAGTAGGTGGAAAACCCACGGCAGTGGAGATAAGCAGGCTGGCCACCCAACTGAATGATTCCTTTCATGTTTCTAGCTTGAGGTAAGCTGCTACCCACACTTCGGGAGCTTTCAGTTAGGCCCAGCTAAACAGCTGAAGCTGAGAGAAAGGTGTCAGTCTTGGTAGCAGGCAGAAAGTGTTGAACTGCTGACAAAAATAGCAGTCGCTTTCCTTTGACAATTTGTGTAATCAGGTCAAAAAAGGCTCTGTTTCTCAATTCTATCCTTGAAAAGGTGGAAAAGCCTGCCACACATGCAGTGCCTCAGAGCCATGGAGGTGCCTGGGAAATTATTTCCACCTATTTTCACATGTTCTTATGATCCCCGCACCTTCTGCAGCAGCTCTCCCCTGGGAAGGCTCCCTTGTGTGGCCATGACTATGTCCTGGGAAGTACAGGAGTTACACAGGGGGGCATGGAGGAGTGGGGAGACCCCAGTTCAAAGTTTTGGCTCTATGCTTATTACATTATGTGATTGAGACCGAGTTGCTTATCTTCTCTGAGCCTTTTAATTCCAAATCTGGGACTAATAAAAGTGTCTCCACATGGCTATCCTAAGGAATAGCATGCTGAGGACATTAACTAGCCTGTTGTAAGTACCCAATACATTTAGGTTCCTTCGCCACCCCATGACAATGCAATGGGTTCTGTTCATAAGATTCCACATCTTACCGAACAACTCCAATGATCAGCAACAAAAAACACGTAGGAGGAAAATACTAGAGAAGAGCAAACTGCTCAAACCGCACCAAGCTCTTGCCTTTTCTCAGTTCCAAGTCCAGGGCCAATGGTCCCCACTGATGGGCTGAAGAGCAGAGGGGCTAGAGCAGACACTCATGCATCAGATTTGGGTCTGAATCCTAGCACTGTCACTGATGAGCAGCGGAATTGCAGACACATAATGCAACCTTAGTTCCATCATTTTAAAATGAGAAAAATAACAGCATTGAATGTGGGGTGAATGAATTATGTAAAATGCTTAATTAGCACTGTGCCTAACACAGTCAACACGCAATAAATCTTCTCCATCACATCACCGTTGATCATATAACAGGTAGGACTCTAGCGGATGACAGGTAGAGAAAAATAAGATAGCATAACTCTAAAGTAAAAGGAATCAAAAAGGAAGAATCTTCTGATGGGATGAAATGTATAGCTTAGAGTAAAAATTCAGCTGTAGTGAAATTCATTCTCCTGGGAGGGTGGCCAGGATTAGGAGGAGGAAACCAGTATCTCGACAAGGAAACCAGAGCTACCACTGCTCTAACTCAGCCAGTGCTGGCCAGGAAGAAATTTGTGAAGAACATAAGCTTGTTCTGTGCACTAGGCACTACCTTCTCCTTAATCTTTCCTCCTCCTTACTGGGGTCTGCTTCAGGTACTTAGTTTCTGAGGGACCCCCATTTATTTGTTGTACCCCAGCCTCTCCTCTGGCTTGTCCCCTCTACTTAACCCCATGGTTTTGAAATGCCAGTCCATGCATCAAGTCTCACTGCCTGCATGAAACACTACATGTAGAGCTTGCTAAAAATACACCTTCTCAGTTTCCAGCCCTCAGGGTCTGATCCAGTGGGTCACATGGGGCCTGGTTTTCCCATGTATTTTCTTAGAGGTTCCCCAATAATTCTTATATGCAATCAGGTTTGGGAACTATGTTTCTAGACTTCCTACACCAAAATCAAAATTTACCTCTTCTATGGCCCAGTCATTCCGGGCCTTTCTTTCCCCTGACCTTTCTGAAAAACTCATTTGTGTCTGGGCCCATGAATCATCAACTGGCAGCAACTTTATTTTTCTCCTCCAAGATCTTACACAAAGGACAACATGTATGGCATGAACCAAAGTATGAAAAACTTCAAGAGAAGGGAAAGAATATTTATAATCCCCTCAGTCCGTTCTTTATCAATAGGGCGGACCCTAGACTATATTGTGGATTCCAGCTCTCCCGTACTCTCCCCAACTTTCTAGGTAGAGAGGTCAAGGTAGCCAAGAAGGACATACCGTGAATGAAAGTTTGGAGACAATGAGGCACCAGAGACATGCAGAATAAACAATCATAATGTCAACAACCACTACGTAATGAACACCAAAGGCCAAGCACCACCCTGAGCACTTTACATGGATAATTTAACATTCCCATCTATGAGAATGTTAGTATTATTATTTCCAGTTTCCAAATTTAAAAAACTGAGATGCAAAAAAATTAACGTGCCCAAGTTCACACAGCTAACGTATGGCTGAAGATGGGAGAAGAAGACATCTCGCAGGGACCAGAGAATTGCTGAAGTCATGAGACCTTAGCTTAGCAGAGACATAGCCTCGCTCCTCTTTCTTCTTCTCCAGACAGAAGAATATTGGGGGAGGGGAATAAATTTTGGAAAGAGAAAGCAAAAAATTGCATAGCAAGAAAAGAGCAGTGTCTCCAGGAGTTCTCAGTTGGGAATTACTACGTTAGGGCTTTGAGGCCTCTTTCTGGCTGAGGACATAGGAGGACATGCAAGGCCCTTCATCCACTCGCCCATTTGGGCACCATATGGGTGGTGGGTGATGGGGCAAGAGAACTACCAGATAGCCTTTGGCTCTAGAGAATTGAAGGAGATGATGAGCTCTTAAAGGTAGAAACGGAGATGGCAGCATGAGGCTGGCTTTATTCAAGCTGCCAAGCCCCAGACTGCAGGGTAAAAAGCCAGTGGTTTCTATGGAAACTTTGTCCATGCACACATATTATGTCTGGATAATTCTTCAGAAATCCAGAAAGTACCTAAATAGATGACATCAAAACGGACCAAGACTCACTTCACATGGTGGAACTTCCCTTAAGACTGACACTAGTTTCTGTTCTTTGCCCTTGTAGATCTTTTCTGCAAGAGACTACAGACCTAGAGTGGGGAATACATTAAATATCTCCTCATCAGAAGTGTAGTCTGCCAAGCTGGTATGGCTCAGTGGTTGAGTGTCAACCAATGAACCAAAAGATCACGGTTTGATTCTCAGTCAGGGTACATGTCTGGGTTGTGGGCTCGATCCCCAGTGTGGGGTGTGCAGGAGGCAGCCAATCAATGATTCTCTCATCACTGATGTTTCTCTCTCTTTCTCTTTCTCTCTCCTTCCTGGAAAAAAAATTGTCCTTTGTTAGCACACATTTTAAAGGCAAGAATTTGTTCAGCTGATGTATTTTCATTTCAAATGTCTTTAAATCTTACTCCCCCTTCCCTCTTATTTAGTTACTTTAAAGATTCCTGGTATATCAGTCTAATGCATATATCCAGTTGGTATAAAATACTGAAACTCGATCTACTGTTCTGTCATCTCTCTCTCATGTTGTCTCTCTCTCTCTCTCTTTCTCTCTCTCTCTCTCTCTCTCTCTCTCTCTCTCTCTCTCTCTCTCTCCCTCTCTCCCTCCCTCCCTCCCTCCCTCCCTCCTTCTCCCTTCCTCTCTAAAATCAATAAAAATATATTTATTTTTTAAAAATAAGTGTAGTAGGGGGCTGAGTGACCTTGGATTATCCCTCCTTCTGTTGGGTTCCAGAAGGGACGTTGTCCCCAACATTCCTGTTCTTTATTCTGGGCCAAGAGAGCAAGTCCTGTGG
This sequence comes from Myotis davidii, assembly GCF_000327345.1. Lineage (NCBI taxonomy): Eukaryota > Metazoa > Chordata > Mammalia > Chiroptera > Vespertilionidae > Myotis > Myotis davidii. The sequence continues at coordinate 7,250,680 of NW_006283770.1, forward strand.
CCAAACAGTTATTTTCACTTTGATGGTAACATTAATGAAAACTAACGATTCATGGGCAGTGCTTGCAATACAAACATTTCTCTATAATAGGGCCCAGATCACTATCCAGAAGGATTTTCAGTGGGTTCTGGGGAGATGAAAACATTCCCCTTGACCACCATTACCCAGCTGCCCAGCTACAAATGCTCCAATGGAGACCAATAGTCTCCTTTCTTCAGCTGGCAGTAAACCTGACCAATGACGGATATGGGGTACAGTATTTCCTTCGCACCCCAACCCACCACCTCCTGTGAAACCCTCAGACCTCACAAATAGTCCTGCCAACCTCGAACGAGCTGGACGGCTCATTTCTCTGCAGAGAATGGATGGTATCAAAGATTCAAAGACCAGCCTCTTAAAAAGCCTCCATTTGGAAAAGATATTTAAGCAAAGCTGTGCCTGATGAAGTGAAATAGAATTAGCCGCCTCAGTAGCACAGGCTTCTCAGATTCATTCTGAGGCTGGCTGGCTTATTCGCATCCAAGGGGAATGAACTGAACAACAATACATCATAGTTAACTGTGATCACAGCTCCATGGAATTTCCGACGGTGCCTGGAGTACGCCGAGGTGCACTTACTGTTCCCCAATCTGTAATCAACCTTTTGTACGTTTGTTCCTAATCACAGGATATGGTTTCATCCTAATGAACTGTTTTCTTAGTGTTTTACAGTTGGTCATTTCAGCACACCTAAATGGCCTACTCGGTAGGTTAAATTACAATGAGGGTCCCTTGGTTTTTGTTTCCCGGCAAAGCTGAGAGAGGCTTGATTTCTCCCCTTTCCCATGGCTCGATTTCCAGGACAGACGATGAAAGATGAAAGATCAAAGGCAAAGACGTACCTGTTGCAGTCAACGTGGAGGAGGAGGTGAGAGGCGCTAACTGACAGCGCGAGCTTGTGCCACTGTCCGTCTGCCATCCGATACGGAAGGGCCTCCGTCCTGGGCTTCCCATTATGTATGTAATGATACCGGATCTCATCCCTCAGACCACTGCTCTCCAGTTCAAAATAGCTGTATGTAGAGCAACAAAAACTGGTATTATTTTCCTCCAGACATCACAGGCATAATCAGTCCTTGCTACTTACCAGCTTACAACCACATTACTCAGATTCTAAAATTAGTGAAACATGACACAATGAGCTACATCCCAAAATCAATGGGACCACGTGGAACCCAATTCACCTATTGTCTGAGGGGCCTTTTAGTGACACACCTTGAGCCTCTGAAATGGGCATTGATCCACTGTAATGTAACTGGCCGCAAACTAATTAGCAAAGTGCTGGGTAGTGTCTCTTCAATGCCTAAAAACAGTTAGATCCCTCTTTCTATTGTCTAAAAGAGACCACGTGGAATGGACTTATGTTATTTTTATTACTGCCAAATTTACTTTTTCAAGAATTAGAGAAAAAAAGAAGTCATGTTGGGTATCAGGGATTCAAATAAACTGTCAGAGTGAGGACAGTGAAGAGATTAGTAAGGCTTTTTTATCTTTTACTTCTCCCTGTACAGAAAGCTGTAAGTGACCACTATTCCTAGATATGTAGAGGAGGAAATGCTGAAGCTACTCACATATGGACCAGAATTTCAAATCATCTCATCATGGAATAAGGCATGCAATTGAGTTGTTTCTTTGCCCAGATTGTGATCATGTTTCCAGATCCATGAAAAACTCTTAGCACCACCACTGTGGTCAGCGCTTCAGTCATAAAACACAACAGGGACTTGGGGACACTCCTCAGACACACAGCAGGGCTGACACTTTCACAGGTGGTAGACCCATCTGTCTCCTGTGTTCTCCTGAAATGTGTCATCATCACTGGACTTAATCTCACTGTCAAGCATGGCCTTGGGCCTTTAACATACACTATCTAACTTATCACTACAAAAACCTACCAGGCTGATATTATTTTTTAACCATTAAAAACTGAGATTCTGGCCCTGACTGGTTTGGCTCAGTGGATAGAGCATCGGCCTGCAGACTAAAGGGTCCCAGGTTCAATTCTGGTCAAGGTCATGTACCATAGTTGTGGGCACATCCCCAGTGGGGGGTGTGTAGGAGGCAGCTGATCGATGTTTCTAACTCTCTATCCCTTTCCCTTCCTCTTTGTAAAAAATCAATAAAATACATATTTTTTTAAAAATAACTCAAAATAGAAAACAGCAAAGTCTGTTAATACATTCATAAGACTTTAAAGGAAAAAAAAACTGAGATTCTAGAATTCAACAAGATACCCAAGTCAGGATTTAAACTCAGGTCTCAAGTTGACGGCCTATGTACTTTCTGCCCATCTCAGAGGCAGGAGAAAAAGTAGTAAGGATGGTCTCAACTGGCACTATCTCATAGCAACTCATTCATATAAACTCAAGAACTACTCGCCTAGACAGGTAACCTGGCTCAATCCCCAGACTTGGAAGGACCTACTGCTTCTCCTCTCATCCATTGAGTTGTCCTGACCCCATTAGCCAGATTGTATTTAATCTAAAACATGAAATGCACCTTCTATGAGAACCGAAATGAATATATCATGAAACTCCGCCTCTATTATTCACGACTCCCAAATCTCACACCAGAGAAAAAGGCATATTTCTTGAGCATCTTTCACAGAGATCTTCCCAAGAGAGCAGAGCAAGGGGAAGCAGAGTTAAGACCAGCCTCTGACCCATTGCATTTGCAGGAGGCAAAGAATCAGGCCCAAGGTCAGGTATACGATTGCAGCGGGTTCCTGGGCCCACATACATACTTATTAGTAATAAGAAACAATACATATTTTATAAGACTATAAAAGAAGAAGCCCTTTAACAGAGAAGATACTCATTTTAGGAGGATCCTCCAAGCAGCTAGGACATTAGAAGAATCAAACAATCAGAGAACTCAAAGATCAAGAAGACCTTATAGATTATCTGGTCATTCATTCATTTATTCAAGACATTACTAAACACACAATGAAGGACTAAAAAAAGAAAAGATTTAAATATAGATCCTGTTCTCAAGATGCTTTGAGACTAATAGGGAAATAAAATATTTATCTCTTCCATAAAACACTAGAAACTGGCTTAAGAAAAAGGAACGGTAGGCATTTCATGAGTGACTGTCAAGTGCCAGCAGTGGGCCAAGTGCTTTCATAAACATCTCATTTCATTTCTTCAAGGGAGATATTATTATCTCTGTATTACAGAGGAGTTCACATATGGTCAGAGATATCAAATACCTCGTGCAAGACAACACAGCTCCTAGACAGAAAATCAGCATGATTTTAAATTTGAGACCTTAACAAGAGTAACATATTGTGAGAAATCTCTCAGTTACTTTACTTCAACAAATAAGCTATTGCTGAGGGAATGAACATGACCTTGAAATGACATCAATAAATAACAATGAAAAAATAAAATAGAAATAAATAATGATGAGAAATGCTCAGAGAGGTCACCTGATGGAATCATTAAAAAAAAAAAAAAGGAGGCAGATCAATCTCACCAGATTTAATCATTATCTCTGGGGTTATGGCCTCATTGAGCAAGTGCTCAATGTATTATAAACAGATCTCTCTTTTTTACATTTTTATTGAATTTATTGGGGTGACATTGGTTAAATAAAATTATAAAGGTTTCAGGTGTATAATTCTATAATGCATCATCTGTATATTGTATTCGTGTTCACCACCCAAAGTCAAGTCTTCTGTCACCATTTATCGCCCCTTTACCCTCTTTTACCTCCTCCACCCACCTCATTTTTTTTGATGCAATTGTAAATGGGTCTGTTTTCTTAGTTTCCCTTTCCAATAGTTCATTACTGGTGTATAAAAATGCAACTGCTTTCTGGATATTTCTTTTGTATTGTGCTACTTTACTCAATTCAATGATCTGTTCTAGTAGTTTCCTGGTGGAATCTTTTAGGGTTCTCTCTATATAGTATCATGACTCAATTCAATGATCTGTTCTAGTAGTTTTCTGGTGGAATCTTTTAGGGTTCTCTCTATATAGTGTCATGTCATCTGTACAAACGGATCTTTTAAAGATCACTTTAGAAAGCATCGGAGTCAGTGGTCGCCTTGGGGGAATCACAAATAATCAGAAATCTTCTCTATTGTTAGGCAAATGGATGCCTGTGTCTTTATGTAAGCTTCTGACAGCATCACACAAATTCAGAGTGCTGTCAAACAACTTGAATGAAAATCAGGATGATGTGTTTTGTATTTTAAAAATATGTAGCTGACTGCTGAAGGGGCCCTAGGGATGACAAAGGCACTAGGCAGCTGAGTTTTATCTGGATAAAATTGTTTCATGGGTGCCGGGAGGGGAATGAGACAATATTTCTGAGCAGTAACCCTCAGCTAACAGAGATGCGAGGCTGAGTCATAAGAGCAACTTGGAGGAGATGGTCGCCTGGCCCGATGGCTCTGGGCTGTAGCCTTGAGGGAAGACTCGGGATTTATAGCAGAGCTTTGTTATTCAAGGTATGGTCCACAGCTGAGCAGCATCATCACCTGCGAAAATTCAGATTCTGGGGCCCCCACCCAGACCAACTTGAATAGGGATCTGCATTTTAATAAGACCCACAGATGATTCATGTGCACTAGAGGTTAAGAAGCACTGCAGTGAGTACACCAGGTGCTACGTGACTTCCTGGCAGCTGGTCACGATGAGGAGCAGAAGCCTGATGCTGTGAACAAGTGAGTTCCAGCCCTGTTGTGCTACCAAGGAGATGAAGGTCCTGTAGGAGACTGTAAGCAAGTGCCTACTGAGTTCTCTGATCTGCCTAGTCCTCTCTTCAGGCCTCAAGTGCTTTAGGGTCTTTGAGGGGTTGAGGGAGGGGGACAGCTGGATAAGTGATTAAATCACCAGCCAGATTGTGTGAGCAGCATTTCTCCCCTTAGCCTTGGACCGCAGCCATGTGTGATGTTCCAGTGACCTGCTCGGGCTCCCAGAAAAGCTTGTTCATCCAGCAAATATTTGAAAACAGCAATGATTTCCATTGCTAAGTTCGCTTCTTCAGACCGATCTCCCTGGTGTCTTCCTTTATATTTCTGTCTTCTACCTGGAACAAGGATGCTGCCTTACCCTTCTTTTCAGATGCTTCCCCATGCTGGTCTCATGCCTTAAACACGTCATCCAGGCATAAAGACACTTTCTCTGGGCTACACACAACTATGCCTGCATTCTAACACTACAGTGGCCTTTCCATCATCTGACCAGCAAGTGCTTTTACACAAAATGCTACTTGTATTAACATACTTAAATTTTGTTAAACCTAAGCCCTTGCTCAAGTGCTAGGCAGACCCTGTCTAGAATCAACGGGATTGCCCACTATTGGGATAATGAAGAGAAAGCACCAAAAACAGTAGGGCATACTGTGCCCTACTTCACGTCAGGGGCTCATGCTCTATGTGGGAAAAAGCGATGGCACAATTTTTAAGTAAATACATAGTCATGCAAAGAGCACTGGCCCCAGGATGCAGAGACTCAATTTCAACCTTAAACCTGTTACAGACATCCATGAAATCTTTGGCAAATATGCCCATGCCTCTCTGTGCCTCAGTTTCTCCTGTCCAATAAAGTGAGTAGCTCTGCTCTCCTGGAAAGGGCCTTAGAACCTAAGGCAGGAAAAAGGACAGGGAAGGAAGAAGCTTCACTCTCATTGGTTCTATTAGTTGGAGTTTCCCATAAGATCTCACTTGTATAAAAGAGACATCCCTCTCCCCCTTTACAGAAATAGTCAGAAAAAACGGAACTCAATAAGCTTCAAGGCCCAGCTCAGGTCTAAATTCCTACACTACTTTGCAAAATGATAAACTCTATAAGAAACCAAATAATTGACTGGTCAGTTAGTTTCAGGCTATCTTTGACTCTTCTGACAGTGCTCAGGTTCCAGGCCCCCCCGCTCCCAGGGCACACATGAGACCATAGCTTCCAGGCCCCTTGACTCTCATTGGGACCTCACAACTAGTGATGAGCAGAGATGCTGTGTGTGGCCAAGGCTAGGGAGCTAAGAGGCTGTGCCTTACCCAGTCAGTTGCAAAGGGTTGAATAGAGGATTCTGAAGCCTTCGTGAGTGGTGGTGTCATTAAATGGAATAAATCTGGGTCCTTAATTAACTGTCTGAAGCAGAAACACCATTCCTAACACTGAACAAGAACTAAAATAAAATAAAGTGTTAACGATAATAATCCACAGAGATTTAGTGGTTCGTAGATTTAGAGGTTATTAGATAGACAACCTTAACTCATTAAAGAGAGATACAGGAACATGAAACTGAGGAAAGGCAACAACTGAGAAGTAACCATGGACACGAAGCTATTGCTAGACTATAAATAGAAAGAAATTGCAGGCAGCATGAATACAGTCATCTCCTGTCCTGTGTAACACAGATAATCTCCATTGTGTGGACTAAATACTCTGTTTGGCGAATGGTATTTTTTTAAAAATACCCACAACATCATCTCCCACCTCACATAGTCTTCTGCAATGTACTCTTGACATTCTTCCAGCTGAAAGGTGGAATCTATGCCCCACACCTTGAATTTAGATGGTCTTGTCAGTGCTTTAAGAACAAACATCATGCTTGGTGACTACCAAGGCTAGGCCATAAAGCATGATGCATTTTCTATCTTGTTTGCCAGAACAGTTGAGCCTGTAGCCCAGAGTCACTGTAAAAAGTGTGACTACCCTGAGGCCACCATGCTGTAAGGAAGCCCAAACCAGACTGGGGAGGCTGTCTATAGGTGCCCTGGTTGACAGCCAACTGTATCCCAGCCAACCACCAGTATAAACCAGACCTGTGAGTAAATACACCTCCACATGGTTTTCCCAGCTGAAAGCACACACTGTGGAATATAGACAAGCCGTCCTTCTGGACTCTGTCCAAAATCTTGACCCATAGAATCTGTGCACATAATAAGTTTGGGGATGGCTTGTTACATGTCAATAGAAATTGGAACACTATAAGTTCACATATACATGTTTTTAACCTTGAAAAATTGAAATTATAGTTTAGATATATCCCTACTAAATGCCTGGGGTCATTGGCCAATGATCAAATCACAAAGTGCCAATTTTCTGCTTACAGCTCCACAGACTTATAACTATGCCTTTTCTCCTAACATCAGAAATGAAATTCTGCCCAAATAATGCAACTTAAACATCAATATCATATCTTTTAAAATACATGGATTTCTGTAGCTATTTAAAGAAATAAATATCAAAGGAATACACTGGTAATCTTTCTAACTAATCCATCATTTCTCTTGTGTCAAGTCCCAACATTTTGGCCTCAAACTTCATGGAAGTGACCATTTCAACAGTCCTTCTATACATAAGATTATCTTCTTTGGTTTCTAGCGCTAAGTTCTCTTCCAGTCTACAGAGTTATCTCAGTTAAAGAGATGTCCTAATTTACCTGGACAGACTTCCCTTTATTCCCCAAATCTTTTTCCTTCATTCGGAGCTATATGTTGTAGCATAAAGAATAATCTAGAAAAATTGTGCCTCGTGTACAAGAGGCTTCAAGCTCTGCCTCAGCCACTTAATCCCTGTGTGGATGGAAATAAGACACATCATTTCGCTATGCCTTCATTCTCCATCTAATAGAAAATCATATCTACTTCATAGGTTTCTTTTGAGGAAAGAAATGACCTAACATTGGTGATTATTGGTGATTAGAACGCTGGTGATTATGATTACACTTCCTTGTTTCTGCATCCCTGGAAAGGAACAGCCTCTCAGAGTTGTGATGCTGCCTTTGCTCACAGAAAGGTGTTTCTCTGTCTTCCTCTTGCCCTTGTTTAGACTTTCCCAGGTGATTTTATTTCAGGTTGTGAACTTCCATAACTACTCAATCCTCTTAGCAAACATCTGACTAGAGATCAATGGTGACAGCAATTACAAACTGCCTCTGTTGTTGAAAATAAAACATTCACTGCTAAATGAAATGTAAAAATAAGTTTCCTTACACCTATTCAAAACAGTTCCATTGCAGCCTTAAAAAGCATGAGAGAATACATGCTGTCCTTACCAAAGTAAAGCCTGGTGGCTAACTTTCCCAAATGTTGACAGCCCAGAGAAAGAGCATGGGACATTGCAAAGTTAAGATAGAAAGCAATTTTTAATTGGGGGAAGAAATTTAAAATAAAAGTAACCAACAATAAGCTAGTTTACTAGAACAAAGGAGAGAATGGATCATTCATTTTTTACTGAGAAAGCCTGCAAATACAGTTGAATATAAATATTTATTAAGCAAACACATAGAGAAGACGGAGCTTAGCATCACAAAGCTGCATCTTACCTTATGACTAAGGCAGAGCCTCAGATCTTCAGGAACTCAAAATTAAGATGTTTCTAAATATCAAGATTTAAGAAATAGGAACCAAAATAAAAATTATAGTTCTCACAGCCAGTTGACCTGGAGGTCAAATCCCCCCCAGTATTACCTACAACAATCAAGGCTTAACTACAACAAGATTGCGCACAAAGACCACAAGGGGGTGCACCAAAAAAGCACAACAAAAAGAAATAGGACACAAATGACAGAAATGGAGGATACAGAGTTCAAAACTACACTTTTAAGGTCTCTCAAGAACTGTCTAGAAGCTGCCGATAAATTTAGTAAGGCCCTCGAAAAGACTGGTGAGACCGCCGATAAATATAGTGAGATCCTCAAGAAATCTAATGAGACCCTCGATGTTGTGATAAAGAACCAACTAGAAATTAAGCATACACTGA